>NC_133619.1:445118571-445358571 GCF_048593235.1 Sminthopsis crassicaudata
TCCTCCATTTTCCAGATTTCTTTTTTACAACAAATACTGGGGAATTCCAAGGACTTAGAGAAGGTTGTAAGTGTCCTTGGTCAAGTTGCTCCTGTACTATGTCTAATAAGGCCTGAATTTTATCACTACCTAAGGGCCACTGTTCTATCCACACTGATGTATCAGTTTTCCATTGGATAGGAACAGGTGAAAGTGTTGGCAGGCCTTCAACAGCAGCCCTGCCTAAAAACCAAAGTACTCATTTTTAACCCTAATTGTTGTAAAATGTCTCTTCCCCACAGATTGATGGGGATTTTTTCAACTATAAAAGGAGTAAAAACTCCTGTTTCACCTTCAAATGTCCATCTTAAAGGGGTAGCACTAACTTCAGCTGCTATTGATCCTTCTACCCCAGACATGTAGGTGTCTGCCTTAGTCTTTGGCCAGTGACTGGGCCAGTTGGCATCTCTAATAACTGTGCGATCTGCACCTGTGTCCACCAGTCCTTCTAATGCTATGCCATTTATATAGATGGTGAGCATAGGTCGGTCAGCTGTCACAGCTGCTGTCTAGTATATTCCTGGGTTTTTTTGCTTGGAGTCAGAATGTGGGTGACTGTCACCAGGTGCTTATTAGGGGTCTGTATCAATAAACCCGTTGCTACTATTTCCCCTGGTTGGTAAGTCACACATTGTCCTACCTGTGTTAGTGACTGGGATATTATCTACACATTCCCCAGTTTCCCACATCAGTGTATAGATGGACACTGTTTTGTAAGTACTCTCAGGAGGTGAAATGGTCAAGACTACTGTGCCTGGAGGCAAGGGATCCATAGGCTGGAGAGGAACAGATTTCACCTCTCCAGGGGGTATCTCAGTTGTCCCAGCTGCTTGCAACTCTATTCTCCCCAATTGTAATCCCTTTCTCCCATCAGATGGCTTCCTGGCTGATTGGTCATGTCTGGGTACTGAACTTCTAGGCACTCTCTGGATGTGGCATCGGCTGCCATCATGCCCCAAGTGTTTTTTGCCTTGGACCCTGGGCTGGGCCCCTCATCCCGTTTCCCTGAATCAGTCTACATTCTGATGCCCAATGGAGTCCTCTGTTGCGTTTTGGACATGGGGTTTTGGGTCTTGTTCTCCCACCCTGTTTTCTCACTCTGTCTCTATGCCAACATTGAGTTTTCAGATGGCCTACTTTACCACATTGAAAGCATTGATGAGTCTCTCTAGAAGTACCTTGCCAAAAGGGACCCTGTCTTCCCATGTTGGGATCTTGGGAAGTCTGCACCATAGCCTGGCTATAAAAAGTATTTGTGCGCATTGTGGCACAGCGTCTTATGATCTCCTCTAAAGGAGCATCCCTATGTAGTCCTAGTATAATTCTTCTACAAACCTCATCGGCATTTTCTTTAGCAAGTTGCCTTACCAAAGTGTCTGTTACTATATTTTCACCATTAGTCCGTATGACAGCTGTCTGCAAACGTGCCACAAAATCAGCAAAGGGTTCATTTGGTCCTTGTACAATTTTTGTGAAGGTCTCACCCTTGTAGTTTTTACTGGGGAGAGAAGCCCCTGATTTGATAGCAGCAGCAGCAATTTGCTCAAATGCTGTTATGGAGTAATTAATCTGTACTGAAGCTTCTGCATAAGAACCTACACCTGTTAGTAGGTCACAGGTGATGAAGTATTAACTCCACTTTGACTATTTTGTTGGGCTTGAATCCTACAGAGCTCACTATATTCAGAAAACCACAACAAGTTTTGTCCAGGTTCTAAGCATGTCCTTGCAATGTTTTTCCAGTCACAAGGCGTTAAGATTTCATAAGCCAAATTCTGTAGTAACATCTTAACATAAGCTGATGTAGCCCCAAAGAGAGTGCAAGGTTTTTTCCTTAAAGACGTCCATATTCTTGTACTTTCTTGGCCTGCAGAATTATACTGTTGAACCACGGGAAAAATTTGAAGTTTGAAATCATTAATTATTTCTTTTCCATTTTTAGTAGCTTCAACAATCCCTTTTTGTAATCGAGTTATAGGAGTTGGTGATTGCTGGGGGGGAGATGCTGATGATATCACTGCCCCTCCCACTACTCCTCCTCCCTCCCTCCCTGAAGGTGGAGTTGATGTGGGCAGGTCAATAATCTGCTCTTTAGGCAGGGTTGAAACTTCTTCAAGAAAATCAGAGTCTCAGAGTCATCACACCCTAATTCCTCATTTAAATCCCCTTGCCCTTGGGCGATATCTTTATCTTTCTTCTTTTCCTCACACTTCCTCCTCTGTTCATTTTTAAAACTTTTCCTTCTCCTACAACTTGCTCGATAGTTTAAGTCTAATTGAACTACATTGTATATATAAAATGCCTCTGCGGAAATTGAACAGGGCCCATTTTTTGTGTAAAATTCTTTCAGTTGAAGTCCTACTAGCTTCCTCCCAGTTATCTATATTTAGACGTGCATTTTAATGCGCCCAAGAGTTTATCAATCTGTAGCCAGGTTACAAGTAAAGTCTCCTCAATTATCTTAATTATACTCTCTTTAGCACCACTCCTGGGTGAGGCTGGAGCAGGGGATGGGGCTGGATTGGCTGAGGTCGTGGGAATGTCTTGTAGCTAACATCTGCCCCATTTCAGCTATAAGAGATTGCTGGTTTAGCCCTTAACAAAGTAATTTCCTTATTTGTCTATTAGAATACTCACCTAATCTCCTGGTCATCGGAGGACTTCAGTGAAGGTAGGGTGCCTGGCCCAATCTTGGACGCCAAATGCTGGAAGTCTGTCTTCCCAGAAATCAGCTGGAGTCAGGCTAATCAAAAGTCTTTATTCTTGGTCTCTTGAGTCACTGTCAGGGGATTAGATCTAGCATTCTCCACACCACCTTCCTCTCTCCACCTCCATGAGAGAGAGAGTGCCCCAATCTCCTCCTCCTCCTCTCCCCACACCTGTCACTCCCCCCTCTTTGTCCCACCAATCAAGTCAGCACAGAACGGCTGGGGAGGTCAATCTTCAAACAAGTTAATAGAGAACTGTCCAATTGGCAATTAGTCTCATGAGCTCCATTATCCAAGTGCATTTGCTCAGTTCTAGCCCTTTACAGGAAATAGTCATAGAACTACCATGGAGGACCAAAATGAGAATAAGAAAGGAAGAGATTGGGAGGAAAGGGGGTATTAGCCAACAGAAAAGGGTACAGCTTGGGCTGTGATGATTATCCAATTAAATGAATGAACCTTTGCTACCCATTTGGGGCCAGGTACACCATTAAGTGCTTTGGGAGACAAAAGAATATCATCCCTTCCTTTGATAACCTATAGTCCAGGAAAAAGAAAATGAGATCTTAATTATTTTGGCCAGTACTTTCATTTTATAAAAGAAATTACCACATATATAAAAGCAATGGGGAAAAAAGGCTGAAGTAGAGAACATCACTTCTTTATTAGACATTTAAGTACTTAACTGTGTCAGTTTCTGAGGATAGTTTAAAGTTTTGAAAAAGATAGTTAATTGCCTTCCTGAAAATTAAAGTAAGAGAAAAATCCACAAACATAGATCACAATAGCGTATAAAATAAGTTTTGGGAGATAGAAAGACACGACATTATTCTTGTTTATTTAGTAGAAGTAGGCTGCTTATTTACAAAGGTTTTTAGAAGGCATTACCACAGAGGGTTCAAGGTTCCAGAGACTTTTTGATATTTGATAGAGACTGGAAGAGAGAGGAATAGGAGTCGTCCCTTCTTAAAAAATGTAATAAAGAAGGGGAAGATTCTGGAAAGATGGCGGAGTAGGTTGGTAAATTTTAAGCTTTCCATATTTCCCCCAGAGATAGAACAAGTTTGTGCCTCAGGGTGAACAAACAAAAAGACTTGGGGTAGAACTGAGGTCTTCTTGATAAAACTGGAAAATATCCACCAAAGAAAGATGAGGGGAGGATTAGTCCATGTAAAGTGCAAACACCTGTGGGTAATCTCCATAGACACATGAAGTGGGAAGCTCTGAGCCTAGCTGGGTGTGGCTGGAGCTTCAGTTGGAACCCTAGAGATTTTCACTTCCTAGACCATTTGTGGGTGTGAGTCCGGGAAGACTGAGTGAACCTGGGCTGATTAGGAACGCCAAGCCCAGCTCTGAAGCCAGGACATGGCTCTGAGTGAGAAGGAATCAGCCCAATGAATGCAGAGGTGGTGAGGCAGGGACGCTGCTGGCTGTGGGCACTTACTGCAGGGTAGGGCCTTTGGTCTGGGG
The DNA here is from genome assembly GCF_048593235.1 of Sminthopsis crassicaudata. Classification (NCBI taxonomy): domain Eukaryota; kingdom Metazoa; phylum Chordata; class Mammalia; order Dasyuromorphia; family Dasyuridae; genus Sminthopsis; species Sminthopsis crassicaudata. The sequence goes on from NC_133619.1 coordinate 445,122,789, forward strand.
CACCAGCCCCCCAACCCGGGATTAGAGGTGCTTACACTGATACTTCTTATTTTTTAAAAGATGAACCAACAAAAGAAGAAAGGACTCCACTATAGAAATATGCTATGGGAACAGGGAAGACCGAGGTTCATCTTCAGAAGAGACACCCAAAAAAAAAAAAAAAAAAAAAAAAAAAAAAAAGCTTCTCTCCCAAAAAGTAATGTGAAATGGCTCCCTGCCCAGAGAGAATTTATAGAAGAACTCGAAAAGAATTTAAAAATCAAATGGGAGAATTGAGGAAAAACTAAAAATAAATTTAAAAATAAAAACCAAGAAAACAAGAAGATTATTTAAAAAAAAAAAATTAGCCAACTAAAATAGAAAAGGAGATAGAGTCTCTATGAAAATAACTCTTTGAAAATTAGATTTGGGCAAGAGGCAGCTAGTGAAGTCGTGAGAGACTAAAAAATAACGAAACAGATTATAAAGAATGAGAAAAAGCAGAATGTAAAGCATCTTATAAAAGAACAGATCTAGAGAACTGATCAAGAAGAGAAAATATAAAAATAATAATTGTACTGCCTGAAAGTTGTGACAAAAAAAATAAAAATAAAAAAAAATAAAAGGACCTTGACACAGTAATGCAAGAAATTGTCCTGGAGTGATAGTACAGGAGTGGAAAGTAGAAATAGGAAAAAATCCATTGATCACTACCTCAATGAGATCCTTTGTGGAAAACACATAAGAACATTATTTCCAAATTCCGAAACCCTCAGATCAGAGAGAAAAGTTTGCAAGAAATAAGAAAAAAATGAACAAAAATATTCTGGACCTACAATTAGAATTGTACAGTACAATAAAAGACATGGGTCCGGGAATTTTATATATCATTAATCAAAAGAAGTAGGCCTGTGGCCAAAAATATATTTAGCAAAATTATCCATAATATTCAGTAAAAAAAAATTGAATATTCAAGAAATTAGCAGATTTTTAGGATTTTCTATCACTCAACCAAACCCAAACTTAATAGAAAATTTAATATATAAGAGCCAATGTCAAAGAGCAGTTTCAAGGAATTCAACATGGCCAAATTGTTTTATTTTATTTTATTTTTTTAATGGAAAATGGATAAGACCATATGCTTAAGATTGACATCAACAATAGGGCAGCTCAAAAGAAAGATTGGAGCAGAGTTAAGGTAAAAATAGTATTTATGTTATATAAATGAGGTTCAGAGGAAGAATAGACAGGCATTAGAAGGGGGAGGAGAGCTGGTAGTTTTAAAAACCTATTTACTTTAGGAATGGATTAAATAGGCAACACTACATATATACCATGAAAGGTATCGCAGGCTCCAAAATCTATAAAGAAATAAGGAAATAGGGATGGGGGGTAGACCAGGAAGATAAAGGTGTAGGAAGAAAACAAGGAAGGGTTCCATGGGTAGGGAGAGGTTAAGTAATAGCAAGGCAAATTAGGAGCAGAATTAAAGCAAAGAGTCAGCAGGGATAGAAAAGATGCATGTATACGCGTGTGTTTATCTATATATGTATCCATAAATATATCCTTAACTATATCTTGCTTGGAAGTAGGGGATGGGATGAATTCAAGGGGGAAAAAGAATAAAGTGAAAAATGCAGCAGAAAACAAAAGAGCAATTTACAAGGAAGTAAAGAAAAATGGAATATTCATGAATATAATTTCTTCTACTAACATGTACTTTTTTGACCTGGTAATTTGCTATTATGCATTTTGAATTCTCTCTGATGTTCTGCTGGAAACATGAAAATGTTCTTTTTAAAAATTTTTTTATTTTTTCTGTTTTTTTTAATAAATTTTTTTTTTTTAAAGAAAAAATGTAACGAAGGAGGAAACAATAGAATTAAGCTGTTAGCTTCTTATTTTTTCTTTGTGTTCCATGTGTGCAACACATTTCTTCCTTCTGGAAAACTTTGTTTCTCTCAGATCTCAGCTCCAGTACAACCTTTGATGTGAAACCTTTCCTAGGATCTTCTGTCTCCAAAATTATCTTGGATTTGTTTTGTATTTCTTTTTATTTTTTTATTTATATATGTTATTTGTTGTCTTAGATAGAAAATAAGTTCTTTGAACACAAAAATTGTTCACTCATGTTTTAGATCCTCAATTTCTAGCACAGTACTTACCATATAATTGGCCTTTAACAAATGGCCATTGATTTGTTGGCTGATTACAGTCTACTAGTGCTAGAATTTTTACTTTAAACACAGAAAGAATCAAATTGTACTCAAAATCAACTTTTGCTTCTCTTGTTTCTCTTTACAATAAAAGTGTGATATTTACCTACTTTTTTCCGTAGGAGAAAAATTTTTTTCTGAGTCTTTTAAAGTCCTTTCTGGGCACATAGAGTCATATGTAATAAGATAACACTGTATTTCAGAAATGAAAACTATTCTACCTAGATGTTTATTGGAGCTTTAAAAAGAAACCCAATAACATATCAGTGGTTGTTTTTGTTATCATTTGGTATTAACAATGGATGTGATTTCTTTCCTATAAAAATTTGCAACATGATAAATCACATTGATGGGACCAGAGATATGTAAGATAGGCATTTAAAAATATTTAAATAATATGTTATTTACTATCATTGCATTTAGTCTAGTGAGCAAGACCCTTCAGAAAAATATCACTTTTGTCCCTTCTGTCCTCTGATGGACTAAGAGGTACGCGTGTCTTCTGGATTGAAGATCCATCCTGGAGTCTTGGAACATTAGCAAAAAGTGCTCTAATGGCTTTTTACTACCAGAGAATATTAGGAAATGGCAATTTACGAAAAAGTAGGTCACATGTTACTTTTCTATAGGAGTGAACCATCCTTAGAGTAGACACCATCTCAACCCCACCCTTCCTCCCAAATATGTTCTTTTTTTTTGCTGATACCATGTTATGAGATGTAGAAATGGCAATTGCTTAGAGTTTATAGACTAGAAGTAACAAAGTAAGTAAAGCATTTCAGTAATTTCACCAGGCTTAGAAAGTTAGTAGCAAAGTTGCTATTAGTAGTACTTGGTTCATCATTAGATTTTGGGGACTGTTTGATTAGAAAATTTTGTTATAAGTTTTCTTAGTATTAGTACATAAAGTGAATGTTTATTTTGCCTAAAAAAACAAACTTGTCCTAATTAAAGAAATACACATTTTCATATGTCAAGTACTATATGATGAATGAAATCTACACACATACCATTAAAATTCTACATTTTTACAAAACCATTAAAAAGTACCAGAATCACATGGTGTATTATATGAGAGCTGAGGAAATAAAGACCTTTTAAATACTTCATAAATTTTCTAATTAATCACATTATGACTATTTTAGAATGAGAGCACAAAACACAAGATCTTGAACATAGGATTTGTGCATTGAAATATTGGGGTAGACAATAACTTACAAGCCTTTTTATTTATGAGTGTTGAGATAAAAGATATCAAAAATCTTTGAAAAAACAAAGTGGTTGAAAGGACACAACTTAAAAAAATCAAGTCTTTGCAGCTTCTACTCCTCCAACAAAGAGAAATACCAAAGTTGAAAGGACACAACTTAAAAAAATCAAGTCTTTGGTGGAGGTTGAAAGGACACAACTTAAAAAAATCAAGTCTTTGCAGCTTCTACTCCTCAGCTGACTTTTGGTGGAGGGAGTGGGAGATGGGAAGGGACTGTGAAACAGATGGAGAAATTGGCATGGAGGGTACTATTGTCTGTGTAGGTCCATACTGGAATATGGACAGGGGCCTTTACCAACCTTTACTAGAGTTCCTGCTATACAACTCCTAATTTATAAAATAGCCTTAAAATGAGGTACTGTTGATACTTCAACAACCACCCCCAACGCAGACTCCCCTTGGGTGAGGCTCAAGAGAGATCTCACTAAGATGAATTCTGTTCTGCAGTCATCACTGTGTTACAGTGAGGCTCCAGTATAATTATATTCATTCTAGGACACAACTGATTTCATTGCTGATATAGTTTGAATCTTTCTTCACACAGGGTCCAGCCATTTGGTTATTAATTCTCAAAGCACAGGCTTTTAAATCGCAATTAAATTTGCATAGCTCCTTGCAATTTTTCTGAGAGGCATGGCTGCTACTTCCTGCATAAATTAGCTTCTCAAAGAGATGGTGGGTTTTTTTCCCCCCATTCGGAATTCTCCTTTTAACTTCCTAGGATTTATATCTGCACCTTGTCAGACCCTTCTTGCCTTTGAAAATTGACTTACATGCCCAGACCTCGCTTTCCAAGGTCCTTCATTGCTCTGCCAATTAGCTAACATCACATTGTGGGATCTCTATGAAGCATGCCTGTTACAGGGGGAATGTAAGCTGCTTTTCCGAGGTCAGCATCTTCTGACTCCTTTGCATCATAAACTGGCTGCAGCAGGTTATCTCTGTGTGCACGTCATGGACAGAACGAAACTGCCAGCAGATGTTCAGATGGCTGAATCATTCAGATCTATGGCACCTAAGAGGCAGCACAGGCTATATTTTGTTCAAAGTGTTTATTATATTGTGGGCATTTGAGTCTAGCAGTTCATTATAGAGAGAAGGTTGGACAGTGTAACCATCACTTTTTTAGCACAGTAATTTCTCTAGCACAGAGTGGGTGGGATGCATGCAGAGTTGGTGCTGTGGTATTTGAACATCATATTGCTCATGACACAGAATGTGGAATTTTCTGGTCTTAAAAATATGTATGTCTGTAAACAATAGTATTGAAAGTGACCCTCATAGATACCTGCTTATTTATTTTTAGACAGTGCATTCATAACAGCATCATATGATCATATTGTTCAGTAAAAATTTAAGAACAACATTTTTAATACTGAATACTTATGACTTCTACTACCTGAGGAAAAAATATTCTCAGAATATAAGGACCTAGCAGAAGGCAAACTCAAAGTAACAAGGTGCAATGTATATCATTATTACTGTTTACCTGAATATGCTTTTAGTGAGCTCATCAAAACTAAGCCTATATTCCAACACTTCTATGTATTTACAAAAAAGCAGTCATTTTCTCTACCTGTGTAATAATTAGAAAAACCTTGAAGAACAATAGTAGGATAGTGATTTAAACCAAGGACCATTTCTGTCTGTACTCTATAATACCAGTTACTTCATTTATACATCGACATTTATGCAGGATTTCATAGTTACAAAGCATTTTATATACAAGGTGTCCCAAAATTCTTAGGGCACTTTTAAACTTTAATAGCTTATTGTTGCAAATTGGAATACCCTGTACATGATCTTATTTGAGTCTGAAAAAAATCCCATCAAATACTTAGAGATCTGTATGTTTATTCCCATTTTTGAACAAAGGAGCTAAGATTGGAGTGAGTGACATATGCTCATCATGGTAATGTGATTCAGCCATGGCAGAGCTGGATTAAGACTCAGATATTTCTGCCAGAGTACTCTTCCTTATAATTGTGTTTTCCTCTTGTTACTCTCCTCAGATATCTTCTATGGCTCCCCATTGTCTACAGTAGAAAACTTAAACTATTTGAAATCCAGCCATATATTCTAAAATTACCCTTGGATTCAGCCAGGCTGATAGTTTTCTGTCAAACTTCTGTGGTTCACTTCACCTGACATACCAGACCTCTTCCTCTCGTTTAAATTCTGCCCTTTCTTCTGAGACTATATCTCTTCTTATATAAAGCTATTTGCCCTAAATAACTCTGCATAAGTCCTTCTATTGAAGTTGAAAAGGGAACCCAAAAAAATTGGGGTCACAGATCAGAGTCTTTAGGTGTCTCAAAAGAATTTCCAAACTTGAACCCATTTCCTATTCAAGGGGCAAATTGAAATTGTAATGTCATTACAAGCGGTCTAAATTCCAAGAGAATTTGGCAAAATAACAGAAGCAAAGAGACACATTTATCTAATTCTTCATGTTATAGATATGCTAATTTTATGGCCCAGAGATAGAACTAAGGAGTGGCCTCTGGAATTTGTATTTCACTGATCAACAGATTATCTCTTATAGTCAGCAATGAACTGAGGAGTGGTCTATTCACAGTTGTCTCAGGAGTTTGGGACTACCCTGAGGTCAGGAAACTTTAGAATCAGATTTTTATTTTTAGATTGGATGTGGGAGTTTCCTGAGGCAGACTCCAAAGCCAGAAGATTTATAGAATTACTAACTTATTGTTGGAACAGAAGCCCCCTAAGGTCAGGGGAACTCAAATCATTGCTATCTCCCCTAGAAGCTATATTATATCACTTCTACCTCCCCAATCCTATAAGCATACCATGTCAACAGTGTGCATTTAAGCATTTAATGCTGGGTCTATATTAAGTTATCTAACTTGTTAATAAAAGCCAATTCAATAAACCCTTATTAAGCTTCCATTATGTTGTAGGCAGAAGATATGAACAACAAAAAACTAGTCCTTGTCTTCAGGAAACTTACATTCTACTGGACTTTTTAATCATCCTCTTCACAGATACATAGTGGGGTGGGGCAAGCAGGAAGAAAATAAGCATTTATATACTGCCTACTTGTGCTTAGTACTTTACTAAATGCTTTTTTACTAAGATCATCTCATTTAATCCTCAAAAGAATCATTGAAAGGTAGTTGCTATTGTCATCTTCATTTTACAGTTGAGGAAGCTAAGACAAAGAAGCCAGATTTGACCTCTAGTTTTTCTGATTTCAGGCCCTGTATTTTATTCACTTTCTTTATCCTCTTCCTTCTTCCTATCCCCCCACCCCTCTTTACACAGTGCTTTATTTAATACATTGTTTTATTGGAGTTTTATACTAGTAGTGTGAATGAAAAACTAGTGGTGGTATTATTCTTGTTTTTTGGATGAAGGTGCTGAAGTTCAGAGAGTTTCTTGCCTATGCTCAAATAAGTGATAGGACAATGGAGAATGAATTGTAATGCATCTTCCTCCCAATTCCCAAGTCTAGCCCTCTCTTCCCTAATCCTGCTCTGTGCTTCCTCTTTGAGCATCTCATCTGCTTCTTTTATATCCTTTTGTACTATCTATATTCAGTCAAAACTTGTTTAATTGAATTAAAGGAGAAAAGTTTACGAAGCAAATAAAACATTCGTCACATTTACAGGTAGCTTAGTCCAGTTGCATATGTTAGTAATCAGAATGTATAGAGAACTATTGAGTCAATTGAGGAAAAATTATCATGTGGCTTAAGATGGCAAAAACAAACAGCAATTAAATCTTTGTACCTATCTGACATAAATGAACTTTCTTTCCTTGTATACAATGACTACTTCTGCTTTTGCTACTATTGCTGCTGCTGCTAGTAGCTACTACTGTTATTTTTACTACCACTACAACTATTAGAAGTTAGCATTTATATGGCCATTATTATATGTCATGGACTGTGCTAAGAATCTCATTTGATCCTCACAACAAGTAGCTGCTTTGATTAACCCCGTTTTACAGATGAGGAAGCTGAAGCAAAGAGAGATGAAAAAAATGACTTGCTTTAGGGTCACATAATAAGTGAAGGAGAATTTGGAATTTAAGTCTTCCTGGTTCCAGGCCTAGGATTCCATCTACTGCATCTCCTAAAAGCCTATTTCCTTTTCCTAAAATTGCTTTGTAAGCCTCATCCAATTCAAATTAGTTTAAAAGCATTTATTTTTACAATAATTTCATTGAAGTTAGTGAAAACACTGGTTTCTGAATTTAATTTTTTTTTTTTTTTTTTTTTTTTGGCTGAGGCAGTTGGGGTTAAGTGACTTGCCCAGGGTCACACAGCTAAGAAGTCTGAAGTGTCTGAAGCCAGATTTGAGCTCAGGTCCTCCTGACTTTAAGGCTGGTGCTCTATCTACTGCGCCACCTAGCTGCCCCTTGAATTTAATTAAAAAAAAAAAATTTAAACAGTTTGTTTAGTAAAACCAACACACAGTTGTGTTAAAAAAAAAAAAAAAAAATTAGTGACTTTGGGGTTTGTGAAATAACAGGTTTAAGCATCTTCTATAACAGGAGTAAGCGATTACCTTGCCTTTTGTTTCTAACATAGACTGAGTCTTTTTTGGCTTGGGATGATCTTCATTTATTCCTCTACCTTTCAACCAAGATAGTTCTCAAGTTTGCTATCTAGGAGAATAAATACTGAGACATAGGGGTACAGTTAGGGGAGAGAATTAGGTAGACGCTCAGAAATAATCAGCAAGTTTTCAACTGCCAACTGTTTTGCAACTTACCAATGCAGCTATCAGTCATTGATAATTCAGTAGTTGGATAACCAGCCTGAAAATTTCCTATGGTTTTTGCTTCTTTCCTCTTTTTTTCTGCTGCCTACATTCCTACTCTTGACTTCTCATTAGTACTTCTACTAGAAATGGATCGGGGCAGAGAGCTAGAAGGAGATTTCTCTGGCATTGGGGTTGGAGTACAAGAAATTTAAAAAAACAAAGTTTTGCAATATCTGGTGGATTCTTTGGAAAGTTTGTTTTTCCTCTGTTCCAGCTACTATAGTTGAAATTTATAACTCATGGCAGCTAACAATAAAGTTTATTGTGTTTTAATTTGGATTATATTAGTTTGACATAAATACTATTTTAGAAAAACTTAATATTTCATAGTAGGCATGTCAGTTTTTACTTGCTTTGTACAGTGTGACTAGAGGCTTATTGAATTGAGCCAATCTCCAAGCCAAGAAGACCCAGGTTTGAGTCTCCCTGACATTATAAGCTGTTTAATACTGAGTTCAGTATTAAACTACAAATTGCTACAAATTGCTGACAAAGGACTGGCTTGTATTGGTAGAAGGGAGATTCCTCATTTGTTAATTTCTTCTCCCCATTCTTGTCTGTAGTTGAACCTTCCATAATATCAACAACTGAACTATTTTTACCAGTTTTCTGGAAACCTAAGGTTTCCCGAATTGCTTTAATCTTAGAAGAAACAGCATTTCTCCAACCACTCTTTCCTATTTCCAACCCCCAAGGAAACCCAGCTTTTTCAAGAAACAAAACATCATTATTAAGTACCCCCTCCCCCCCCAAAAAAATAGGTTCTTCACCTAAAGGAGTTCGTTCACCTTAAACTGCGGACTCAACTTTTCTCCCTTGTCTTAAACCTAAACCAATCTGATTGCCACCAATAGGTCCCAGGCCAAGTCCCATTTGGGAATTGTTTGGATCATGATTGATTCAGATTGAATATTAAATAGCAATTATTTTTTGACAAGAAACCCTGAGGATCTTCCCCTTCCAGATTCATTCATTCATTCACTTATATAGATATATTTGTACTAGGTGAAAGAAGATTCTTTGTCTCAATTGTTTTACCTAGCCTCAGACACTGAATGGGTACAGCTTTAGTCAAATTGAGACCTGTTGAAGATCTTAGCTTAAGAAGGCCAAGGCCTCCTCTTTTATCCAGGGACATTTCCAATCATCCTGATCTCTATCTGGCCCCTAGACCCAGATGGCTCTGGAGGGGAAGGTAAAACAGGTGATTCTGCACAGCCCTCTCTCACTTAAATCCAATTTACTTGCCTGTCTTGGTATCCCCTCTCTGATGTCATGGTCCTCTTTCAGAACTAAGGATTAACAACAGCTTGGCAAAAAAAAAAAATTGAAAATAAACCCAACCTCAAGTAACAAATGAAGACAACCTTTAAGAAGTAACAACCTAAAAATTACTCTAGATATGCAGTGATTAGTCATGTTATCTCTCATATCATTATTAGATGATAGTTTTCTGTTAGGTCTGTACAATGTTTAAGAATTTTGAAATTGCTTTCAAGAAATTTAATAGGAAAGGAGTGCTGATTAGCTGTTGGAATTTAAAAAAAAACCCCAAAACGCAGTCTTTTCCTCAAACTTCCAGGAAACATAAGGGACAGAAAGGTCAAGAAGGAAAAATAGAAATGGGGAGTGAGGGAAAGCCTCAATGAAGTTGGTGGCTCATAGCTTGGAGAGTGGAGAAGAAAATCAGCAATGAAAGAGAATACTCCTTCAGCTAACATTGATTTCCCATTCTTCCTAGGGTGCCCTCAAAAGGCACTGGAGAGCTTTCAAAGATAAGGAAGATTCACTCCTAGCCCTGTAGGGGATTATGATTTGGTAGAGGACATCAAATAAGCAAATAAAGATTTAATCCAAAATAGAATGTAGTAATTAATTTGCTGGAAGAGAAGTCAAAGAAATGGGAGTGGGAGTTCAGAGGAAGCAAAGATCACTTTCAAGTAAGGAGAAATCAGGGATGATTACTTGGAAGCTTGGGCAGGTGAGCCTCATATGAGCTGCACTTAATTGAAGAAGAATTTCCTTTTTCAGTAGACTAAGTTGTTAGTTGGGGATCTAGAATGTCACCATTATGAGTTTGCCATTAATTTAATTGAGTTGTTTGTAGTTATGAAAGGCATAGGGGGAAATTAGGGTGTGCATACAAATACAAAGAATGAAACCCTATCTTATCTCAGGGAATTTGCATTCTAAAACTTAGGTAGAAGGTTGCCTGGAAGGAAGAAAGAATGGTCAGCAAAAGGAGCCAAGACCCCAAATACCCACCAGGGCAATCATCTTGTAACAGTAGAGAGCCTATATATTTCATAGTTCTTTTACTTGGCAGTCTCTCCACCCTGGAAATGTACTTTGCCCCTTCTACTTTGTAACCTTCATTTCAAAGAAAGCACCTGGACAATCTTCCCATATCTGACTCTCCAGACTTTATCATGTCTTGAGCAGGTTCTTTCTCCTCTCTGCCCTGATCCTTCCCTTTTCATATATTGTCTTCTCTCATCAGAACATGAACTCCCTGAGGCCAGGGACTTAATTTCTACTTGTGTTTAAATAGTCCTACTGTTTGGCACAATGCTCAGCACATATTTATTAAATATTTTACACACTGATTGATGGGTGAAGAAATAGCTTTAGCTTGGGTCAGGTCTTGAGATTAATTTCTTTAATTCATCAAGGAATTATTCAGTTATTGTTCTTGTAGTCAATTTAGGAAAGAAGGCAAGTGTAAAGTAGATTCAAGAAAAATTATGTTTTAAAGTCAAAATATAAAGTTAAAGCATTTAAGAGTACATCTTTTCCTTTTAAATTGTGCTCTTCATAATAACTTTCAGATATTACTGGAAAGTAATTTTCCTGTAGATCTTAGTGAAGCAATGCTGAAATGTCAGGTCTCCAGAATGATTCATTGCCTGTATGTTCCACATAGCCAAAATTTTGCTGTATTTAGTTACAGTTATCCAAAAAAGAATAGAATTCCATTTTACATTTGGTTTTCTTCATTTTTACTTGGAAAAAAAAAAGCCAAATTTCATATGATTGAATATTAAATTTAAGGATTAACTAGATGTTATAATTAATATTGAAAATGAAGTGTAGTAGACATAATTATTAATTTTTCTTGCTTCAGTAATTTTTTCTGTAGAAAGTAACATATTGATTTAAGATCTTTATTCCTAGGTTCTAAATTGATTTTTGACTTTACTATCAATACAGTTAGTGAATTGTATTTGGAGAGGAAATAGAAAACGACACCCCCTCATCTTGGAATAAATGATATATAGATGTATAAGCATTTTTCTGTAGTAGAGGGATATACACTTATATCTGCATACCACATTCACCTCATCTAGTGAAAATTTACATCAGACTCTGATTTTCTTAAAGAAGGGCAAACCACTCCTCTATTTTTTTTTTAAATTATATAACCTATTCTTGAGGAAACAAAATGAGTATCTTGAAGTATCTCTAGATTTCTTTCTGCTTCTTTGTGTTATCTCACTGATTCAGCTTATATATTGGGAGTTATACAAAGTAGTTGGTTCTTTTTTAGAAGAAATTTCATAAAAAAAAGTATAAATATTGTGAAAAATATTTGTGAGCACCAGTGTGTTCATTGTTCAGAACCTTGAATTGGTGTAAAATCATATATTCAACATGGATTTGTTCATCTATCCAGCAGTTTTTAAGATCTGTGGGAAGATTCATACTATAAATAAGATGTGCTTCTGTCTTTTAGGATCTTAGAATCTAGCAAGGGTAAATTAAATATTTAGAAAGATACAATATTTAAATCCTTAAAGGAGCAACAATTTTACTTTTTCTGGAGAGTTCTTCCATTGATGAAATTTTTTGTACAGCCACTTTATTTAATGAGTCACTTGGCCTACAGTTGAACACTAGGCACCTTGGTGGGATCTGCCAGAACTTGTACTCTGCTATTAAAGAGAGCCTTTAAGAATCTGGGGCGGCTTCTGCCCCAATGTGAGGACATAGGATTTCAGGAGCTAGACAATAGTTAATATGTAATAGATCCATTGTCTAAAGTGTCACTGACTATTAAGACTATGATTTTATGCCATTTCAAGGTCTGATGCAATTTCACACCAATAGTTATTTGCATTTATTTAGTGTTAAGATGTGTGACTGCATGTCTACTGGAAAGAGTACTGAATGTGAAGTCACTGGAGCGGAGTTCAAATTCTGATTCTACTTAATAACTGAGCAAGTTACAGATACTTTCTAGGACTTTCCATAGCATTAAAAGGAGATTAAAAGGATGAACTATAAAGGTTCCTTCTAACTCTAGATCTCTAAAGCTATGATCCCTCACAGCACTGAGGTATGTAGTCACAGTCTTATTTCTAGTCTAAAGAGGAAAAATGGTGAATTAGAGGGCAAGTTGTATCTCCTTTTGGGACTTCACATTCCTTATGTAAATGAATGGAATGGGTGATCTCCCAGCTCTCCTATGGCTTTAAATTCTATAATGAGTGACTAGATGCTTAAAGAATAGTAACCATTATTTAGGTAGCTAGTATATGTTTTTTTTCTTTCTATCTTTGCCTTTCTTGATCTGAGAGTCCCATAAGTTCAATTAAACCTGCTTGGAAGAAAACTTTTAATTATTCTGATATGTCCTGCCTTTCTTGAGTAAAATGCGCATGTTTGGAATCATTACTAAGTGGTTGATCATAATTCATTGGTCTACTTTTTACCCATTTTACTTTAGGGAGTGTAGAATTTTTTTCTTTCCATTAACTTGATATTCATAGCATTTTAGACCTTCATCACCTCTAGTCTATTCCTAAGGAATAGGTCTTACTTATGTGGTCATGACCCTACTCAAATAATTTTGTGGTTCCCTAATGTCCTGCAGATAAAATGAACTGGGTACTTCACAATTAGCTTCTGCCCACCTCTCCAATCTTACTTTATACTGCTTTCTCTTCATTATTTGTATTCCAACTAAATTGGAGCACTATTTTCTTCCACAAATTCAGAATGCTTTTCATCTTCATCTCTGTTTCTCAGTCATGTGGGATAGTGAAAAGAACTGGAGTCGGAGAAGCTAGTTTCACTTGCTGTCTCTTCAGCAAGCCTTTTAACCTCCCCAGATCTCAGTTTATCCTCTGTAAAAATCAGATGGCAGGGTCAGATAATCTCAGAGATAATGGACACAGCTAGATTTAGGTTCCCATGAGACACCTGTCAGTATCCTTCAGTTTGTTAATGGTTGCTTTCTCCTATTACCTGATATGTACTTGCCTGTATCCATGTTAGATCTTTCCAGGAGAACCTAGACACCTCAAGAACATTTATGTGCTTGATGAGGAGTAAACTGAGGGTCTAAACCGAGATGGGTCAGTTCCTTTCAGGAGGTCTAATAATCTCTTTCTCCTTCCCAAAGTCCCAACAGGCAGGTCCATTAGGGAATGAATTTCGCTACTCAAGGCTGTGTAGAAACAAAGTCTTTATTGATTAGAATAGAAACACGGGAGAGTCGGTGGGCAAAATGGCTGCAAGGTACAAGGCCAGTTTGCAAAGAATAGATTTTTGGGTTCCCTATTTTATACAAAGCATAATTATTCAAATGCATTGATGTAAGGAGGTTCAGGAGAGTGATGTAGATAAGATAAGGATTCTCTTGTAATCTTTTGAGTAGAGACAGAAGTCTCTTCCCCTGCTGTGACATTTGGTCTGTTTGAGCAGATTAGAATGGGGGGCTGTAAAACCCCAAGCTCAGATAGCCCAAACCAGTTTGACCACATCAAAGTCCAAGTCCCAAATGGAGTTGGAGAAAAAACAAGGAATATCAAGGGGCTACAGCCCCCATCATGCTCACTGCTTAGCACAGTGCTTTGCTCACAATGAATATTACACTATTTGTTGAATTAAATGGACAGAGAAAAAACAGGGTAAGGACTTAGTAGTAGCTCTGATAAAACAGACACTGGTTGAAGAAAGTGATTAACCCAAAAGTTTAAGAATTCAAGGGCAAAGACATGCCATCCATGACCTCCATTATCATGGATTCTGAAGAGAGGGTATTTAACTTGGGAATGTATATGCATAAAAAACAACTAATATGTTTTGGTTTTCTTTGATTATTCTAGAGTTGTTACTGGAATAAACATTTAATATTAATAATGGCAGAGTAATATAACAGAAAGAATAACTAATTTGTATCTGAGAATCTTTTTTTTTTTTTTTTTAATTTTGCTTTTTGATTCCTGGCTCTGATCATCTGTGTTGGGGTGGGGAACCTTTTTTTGCAGAGAGCCCTTTGTATAGCTAAAACAAATTATCAATTTAAAGAACTCAAACACGATCATCCTTGCCTGCAGTTAACCTTAGCAAATGATTTTATGGGACTTATATGACTGAATGTTCCCTGTCCCTAATATGTGGAATGGTAATCATTATTTTAGTACCTTCCTCAAGATAGTTGTAAGGATCACAAGAGAAAATCATTTATTAAGGTAAAGCATTAAGTGCCTACTACATGTTAGACATTGTGCTAGGAGCTGTGGACAGAGAGCTAGAAATGAAATAGCCTCTGCTCTCCCTTGAAGAACTATCAAGGGGGCAGCTAGGTGGCGCAGTAGATAGAGCACCAGCCTTGAATTCAGGAGGACTCGAGTTCAAATGTGGTCTCAGACACTTAACCCCAGCCACAGGAAAAAAACCAAACCAAAAAAAAACTACTTTGTAAAATGGCAGATATCATTAACCCCTTTGAACCTTGATTTTTTTTTTAATTTAAATTTTTTTTTCTTCTAGCTCTAAAAGCTGCAATATGTAGAGCATGTAGCTCTTCAGAATCATTGTTGAGAATATATGTAGCATAATGCTAGATGTGTTTATTTTGCAGTTATGTCAATATCCTTTTTAGTACTAAATAAAACTTTTCAATATAGGATATCAAAGAATTTAACAACTGACACATTGGCCTGGAGCCAAAAGTCTCTTATGCTTTAATATTTCTGCAACTTTTTTGTCTTCCACAAAGAAACAACTTGTTTTGTTTTGTTTTGTTTTTAATTATATTTTAAATTTTTTTATTTTATTTGAAAAACCAGAAAAGAAACACAAAACAAAAGATATTCTGCCCAGTAGAATATCAGGGAGGATTCAAAATATATAATAACAAATTACCAGATTTAAAAAGTATATATTAGTAGAATAAATTGTATTCATGAATATCCATTTTTTTCCTTATTTCCTTGTAAATTGTTCTTTGGTTCTCTGCTGTACACCTTATTTACTTTATTCTTTTTTCCCCCTTTCATCCTTCCCCCTCCCCAACAAGCTACAGTTAAGAAAAGATACATTTATGTTTACATATGAGTATATGTGCATGCATGTGTATATATCCACACATCGCAATACACATATTTTTCATGTCTTTGTTGCCTTTTTAATTAAATTCTGCTCCATACATTGCTTGCTATTACTTAACCTTCTCTCACCCTTTGCTTCCCCATTTTCCTATCCCTTCCTCCCCCTTATTTCTTTATAAATTTTGGAGGATGCTATAACATGGTGTGTGTGTGTGTGTGTGTGTGTGTGTGTGTGTGTGTGTGTGTGTGTGTGTGTGTGTGTGTGTTGCCTGTTGAACCCATTGCCAATGTGAGTAGGTTTTCAGAACTACAAGCCCTTCCCCTTCTAAGGCCTTTGAGTCTGTTCTTTGTATTCATTTGTATAACATGACTACTATTTTTCCCTTTACACTGCCGATCTTTCTTTTGAGTTACCCTATTTTTGATGTGAATCTTAAACATATAGTATAAAATTTCCCATTTTGAGGGAAAAAAATGGTTTGTCCATGTTAGCTTCCTTAAAATTGATCTTTCATATTGATTAAATTTTCTGTTAAGTTCAGGTTTGGTTGATACAAAGTCCTGAAAATCTGCAAGTTTGTTGAAAGTCCATTTTTTTTTCTCATTCAAAATTATAAATATTTTTATGATATGATATTTTTGACCACAAGCCTTTTGATTATTGATATTTATGATTCCATGGCTTCTTTGGCATAGAAGCACTTTTTTCCCCCCCTGTATTTTCCTCTTAAAGTGATCCCTGATTTTCCCTGTTCCCATAGTAAGTTTCTAAGGTGGGGCTCTTTTTTCTTTGCCTGTTCTTTTTTTTTTTTTTTTTTTCCTTTATTAAATAATAGATATTAGTGTAAGCACTTCTAAACATGGGGTAGAGGGGATGGTGCCTCAAGCTTCCCTTTAGCTTTCCACTCTGACCAGGACTCCCAAACCAAGAGTTCTCCTCTCCTGCAACAACTTGCTATATCATTCCTGGGAAATAAATTTTGTTTTTGATAAATAGTATGGGAAGTGAGTTTAAGACTGCCCTTAAGTGTGCTATATGCTATAGGAGTCCTTTTTCTTCATGTCCCCATTTGTGGTCCCTTTTCTTCCTCAAGTGAACCTTATATTACCTACTGATGTAAGTGGTGCAACAGAAAAAGCACTAGACCTGGAATTAGGAAGACCTGAGTTCAAATTCTGTTTCAGATGCTTTTTGACATACTTATACAGCTAGTAAGTTACTTAACCTTCTCCTACCTCAATTTTCTCATCTGTAAAATAGGAGTCATAATAGCATCTACCTCACTAAATGGGATAATTAAATGTAAAGCACTCTGCCAATCTTAAAGTACTATGCATTAGCAGCTAAGAGGAAGATGAGAATGATGATGATGATAATGATGATGTTGTTTGTCAGTCAGCTAATCTTTTTATTTAAGCCCTTCCTTAGTGCTAGGCACTTTGGTAAGTGCTGGAGATACAACAAGCAAAAACAAACAAACAAAAAAAACCAGTACTTATCAAACTCACAGTTTAATGGGAAAGATAATGCAAAAAAACATGTAGTTGTAGTAGCTGTAATGCTAATTAATACCTAACATTTATATAGTGCTTATAGTGGCCAAGGCACTGTGCTAAACACTTTATAGTTATTATCCAAACAAGATATGTATAGGACAAATTAGGCAATTTTAGAGTGAAGGTACTCAGTTTAAGGATTAAGAAAACCATGTATGGAGTTATTACTCTCCTTCCCTTCCCTGCCCTCTGTAATAGATAAGCTACCAATTATAGGTGATGGGTATTTTGTATTCATCTTCATATTTTCCATATCCAGCACAGTATTTTGTCTTTAAGTCCTGAATAAATACTTGTTGAAATGAATGAAATTTTGCTGTCCATGATTAACAAAAAGACTAATGAAACCCAAATTTTTTTTAAAAATTTTATTTATAAATTTTTTTGACAGTATATATGCATGAGTAATTTTTTTTTTTATAACATTATCCCTTGTATTCATTTTTCCACATTATCCCCTCCCTCCCTCTACTCCTTCCCTAGATGCAGGCAATCCCATACATTTTACATGTGTTACAGTATAACCTAGATATGTGTGTAAATACCATTTTCTTGTTGCACGTTAAGTATTAGATTCCAAAGGTATAAGTAACCTGGGATAGACAGTAATGCTAACAATTTACATTCACTTCCCAGTGTTCCTTCTCTGGGTGAAACCCAAATTAAGGAATTTTAGAGGGAAAGCACTCAGATTAAGGATTAAAAAAAACTTGCATAGAGCTATTATTCTCTTTCCCTTCCCTCCACTCCCTGTAATAGATAAGCTACCAGTTATAGGTGATGGTTTTTTTGTATTCATCTTTATATTCTCCATATCTAGCACAGTACTTTGTCCATATTAAGTCCTTAATAAATACTTGTTGGAATAAATGAAATTCTGGTGTCCATGGATTAGCAAAAAGACTAATGAAAATTTGCTTTCTAGTTGAAAGCTAAAATGGCAACTGTAGACACAAATACACTTCGTGCTGTGACCAGAGGATGCTTGAAGGGAGAGTCTAGCTTGGAAAAAAAGCATTGTAGAGAAGGGGGTGGAACATCTGTTTTTCTTCTGTACTTGTCACTTCTGTGGAAAATTTGCTGTTTTCGCTATATGCAATGCTTCAGGTTTCTCTGCCCATACTTACCCATGAATCCAAACAAATAGCAGAATTATGTTTCTGTCCTGTCAAGAAAACAATAGTGTGCCACTCAGAATGGGGAAAGATAGGCAATTTTCTGTGTACCATGGACCCTTTCCTCTTTTCCCATAAGGAAGATGGATATTTATTAAATCCCTGACTTCCTTTACTTCTTTTGACTTCTTTAATGAGGGTGTTGTAGAAAAGTAAAAGGAGCATAAGTAGAATTATCTTATAAAGAATGGTAGAAGATGAGTTGGTGGAAATTTGAAATGTTGGTAACAATTCAGCTTTAGGCTTTTGATACATGACTCTTGTCAGTTTTGGCTTGAATTTGGCACTGATACCTTTGGAACTCAAGTGGAATAAGGCACTGTGTACACTAAAGTTGCATCAGAAATTTCTTGATCATAGACTCTTGCTCTTTGAAAAAGACCAGGGCAGGGTTTAAAAAGAGCTGTTTGGGGGCAGCTAGGTGGCACAGTGGATAGAGCACCAGCTTGAATTCAGGAGGACCAGAGTTCAAATCTGGTCTCAGATTTGAACATTTCCTAGCTGTGTGACCCTGGGCAAGTCACTTAACCCCAGCCTCAGGGAAAATAAAAATAAATAAATAAACAAACAAATAAATAAAAAAATAAACAAACAAACAAATAAATAAATAAGAGCTGTTTGCAAAGGGAAAATCATTCAGGAAATCAGGAAGGATTTACTTGCTTCCTTGAATTATACCCTTAATGCAATAGCACTCTCAGAGGCAGATGGGCTCATCTATTTGATCACCATCAACTTAATTTTTATTCTTTAACATTTATAACAATGCCTTTCCTCCAAAGTCCTTTAGGTGCTTAAAGCCACTAAATTTTCTTAGCACCAGCTTCTGCCTTATCTTAAGAACATTGCATTCTACTAAAGTCCCCCCATCATCTGTCATGCATGATGACTTCATGATTTGACCAATTTTAGAAAAATGGTGGTACATTTCCTTTAGCTAGTGGTAAAACTGACCCAGATCCTATAGCAGAGAATTTTAGACAAAAATGTACAGTTTACTCTGACTTATTCTATACATTGTCATTAATTTTTAATACCAGAAGACAGTCTTGTTGGGTTGGTGGCAGGGAGAGAAACTGACATTGATGCTAGAGAATTTTCTTGACCATTCGAGAAATGAGAATTTTTGAAAGAAGTGTGCCTGTCAGGAGTGGTCCACTGACTGTGAGGAAAAGAAAGGAGGCCAAATTGAAAGGAAAGTGATAGATTTATTAATATGCTAAGGAAGCTGCTAATAGAAGCTTCAACTTCCCATAGTAGAGATTTAGTTTTTATAAATTGTCACTTTTTTCATGAGTACATAGCTAATCACTAGGATTCTGTAGCAACACAGGATAGATAACACCCTTCTCAAGAAAGCAAGGGATATAAAAATGGGAAAATTATTTAAGGGAGAAAAAGGGAACTTAGAGGAATATTTGCCATGCATCTGGCAGGAGATATGGATATGAAAAGACATTGTCTTTTCCAGGATAAAAGACAAAAGGGAGTTACTACAAGTTTTGTAATTGTGAAAAAGATCTTTATAGACAGAATTGCAGACTCTATCTAGATAAACATTTAGACAAGACTTCAGGTGTCTCTTATTCAAGGACAACAAATAGTTTTTACAGGAGTGAATGAAACTATTAACTTTACAAAATTTTATTTATTTCTCCTTTCTTTCCACTATTAAGGATTAGGGGATTTCTATATGTATTAAAATGTCAAGAAATGATTATGGTTTTTATCCCACTCCCCACTCCTATTTTCTCTGCTTCTACTCTTTTATAAACTGACTTTTCCTTTTTATCCTTTACTTTCTTCCCATCGCTCATCCTTCTTCCCATCCAGAACCTTGATTACTATCTATGAGTGGAAGAGAGAAAGAAAAAATGGATAAATTTCTGGCAGCTTACCATTTTGTGTAGCTGGTATCTAGCTGTACTTATCTCTCAATCAAACACTAATCAAGTTGTCATGTTATGTTTAAAGTACACCAGCAAAATTTACTAGCCATATTTGTGAGGTTTGTAGCAAACGCTACAACAAAAAATTTATTGCAACTTTGGCTATAAAGTGAAAAGATGCTAACAATCCTTGTAGGCCAAGATAATGTGCAAAGATCAACATTAATAAGCATCTGATTTGTTCTTTATATCCTCTATGTTCAAAATACCTGTTGACAGGCATTTATTATCCTTCCAAAATTTTCTACATAGAATTAAGTCTTAAAATGACCAGAAATGCTAAAACATCACCCAAATTTATTAGAATAAATGTTTATGAAAGTAAATTGATATTGCATAAAACAATTCCTAATCTGTTCCTGCACTATTAGTATTTTCCCTTTGTATATATTTGAAGTTATTAATGTTATGTTGTAGATATTTTTATGTGTTTGCTATCTATGCCATTAAAATGTAAGCTCATTGTACGTAGGTATTTTTTTCATTCTTTATGTTTTTATCACCACTACTTAGCATTAGGGCCTGGCATATAATATATTCTTAATAAATACTTATTGATTGATTGAGTGGTATTGTGACCCTCTCCCATCCCTACTACTGGTTTGTCCGGCCCCGTTATATTTTAAAAGATGTCTTTCTAGCCTCTCTGTCTTTATGTGCTTACTACACTGAATTTTGTTTTTGGGAAAAACAATACCATCTGTGTTCTTATTTTACAGCGATAACATAGATTACATAGATACTCATTGGTTGACAATGGCATTTTGTTGTTGAAAAGTTGCATTACAGGGAAGTTGCAAAGTTTATTCCTGATATTGAAGAAAAAGGATTACTTTAAAACATGCTTGTTCATGACAATGTCTTATTATTCTGTCCATTTTGATATACATCAGGGAATGAATATATTTTGCCCCTAGTTTATTGCCAGATTGTTGATAGAGGAGCTGCTAAAAGAATGCACTGTTACCATTTGAAATGAATTATACACATATGCTCTCAGAAATGTATCACTATGAAGAATTATATAGGAATATTTTGGATGCCTATTCAAAACTTAAGAAAATTTTCTGACCACATTTCTATCAAAAGTAATTCTAAAATTTTTCAAGTTTTATGTGGTCTTATTAAACTGCTTAGCAAAAATGAAATATTAACAGATTCTCGTGTGTCCACTTCTGTGGACAATTGATGAGTATATTAGAAACATCATTCTGAATGCTTTTTCTCTCATAATACCCACAAATCATCAATAGATGTAAAGTAAAGGAAGAACTCCTTTGGGTGAATAAGTTGGGTGAATCACAAACTCACAAAGGATGAGGAAGTGGAAAGTGACAAATATGCTCCATTGAATCAACTATCATTGAATGATGCACGAAGTTAGCGGCATAATCTACAAATTCAGAACACATACAGACTCCTACTGGGATACTGCTTTACTAGAAGTAAAAAGGTATAATTCCTGAGAGAAATTTTTCTTAGGTGGATTTGTTGATTATACAATTCAAACCTAACTAACCTAATACTTAGACAGTAACCCACCCCTTTGGTTATATGCCTTAACATGTAAGGTATACATACATATTATTGAGGGAACTTTAAGACACAGTAGTTCAGATGACCTCAGACATTTTTAATTTCAATTCCCTTACTTTGAGACATTCTTTTTTCATGACCTTGCAAAGCATCAATATAATACATCTGTTAGGAGGTATAATAATATCTACTAGGATCAATGGAAGTAAAAAAAAAAAAATGGCTATAGCTGTGCTGCCAAGTAATTTAATCCATTCCCCATCACATCATAACTCTGGTGCTCATGATTTCTATTTTTTCCTGTATTTGTGAGAACATTTCTGTTTTCAGTGTATTCTACTCTTCTTTGGCATAGGTGTATGTTGATGATTACTATGGTTTTGTGTTGTTTTTTTTTTTTTTCCCTTCTTTTCCTCTGATTCTTCTTCTTCTTTTCTTTTTCTTCTGATTCTTAATTTGATTCCAAATGATGAGCAATTTTTCTGATGGGCTATGTTCTCCATTACCAATCATTTAGTTTTCCTTTTTCTTTTCTAATTCATTTTATTTTTCTTAGCAGGACTGAAAGTTCCCAATTTTTCCCCTCAGATCTGTTTGGCATTCAGTCAGGAGTAACTTTAATACTTGAAGACAATAGCAAAATTGGTTGCTACTTTTTTGTTTCCACATTCTTAACTATTGTTGTCACCCTAACTTAGTGAAATGGCATGAGAAGTTTGATGGGACTAGAACATACCCAGAAATGTAGTTATTACTCTGTGGTTTGTGCCACTGCTTCAGAATATTTCTTAACCTTTGTTATTCTTTCAGGCTGGTTTCCAGAGTAACAAAATCTCATTATAATTATTTGAAGAGCAGCATTTATCAAGTTGGATTTTTTTTTTTTACACTAAGCAGTTATATATATATGATAGGGTTGCAAAAAGTATGGCCTTCAGTAAAACCATTCCAGACTTTTGAATGATTTTTTTTTCCTCATACTTGTTTGAGTTTTTACAGGTTTTTTTTTTTTTTTTTTTTTTTTTTTTTTTTTTTTTTGGAAATGCAATTTTCATTAGTTTTTTTAGACTCATGTTTCCTTATATTATTCCTTTATGTTCAACTAGAAAGAATGACAAAAATCTAACAGTATAGTATCTTAGAATTTAATCATAGCTAGGTGCTTCAATATTACCAATATAAATGCATTTGTTTTAAAATTTCGCCATTTTATTAGGGAGAAGAGGGTTAGAGGCAACACCATGATAAAAGTAATTTGTTAGTATGTTTGAGTATCTTCAGCATTAGTAGGATCAAAAATGAAAAATACTGTCTTGTGGAACCCCAGTCTATGGAAAAAATAAAAAATACACTAAAGTCTCTATTACCTGGCATGTGTGAATTATTTTTTCTTTATGTGTCATTCCCTTACTAGAACATTCACTCTTACAAAACCTTGTGTTCTAATTTTTTTCCCTTCCCTATACAGCAATTGATCAGGGATCATTTCTTAACTGAATTGGGATTTCCTTGCTGTTTAATAAATATTTCTTTGAGGTAAAAATTTTCAAAAAATTAAAATAAGGTATATTATACTTAACTCTAAAAGTATATTCAATACAAATGGATCCATTTTTAAATTATTAAAATATTTCAGGATGGTATAGCAATTCAAGGTCATTATTATGAATCAACTCTCAGGAAATACCCTTCAAAATGTTTCCTAATAAAATGGTAGAGAAGTGAGGGTTTATTGTCCTTTGTTTTCAACATTGTGTTCTAGCATCTAAGAGCTTCTCCCTTCTCCTACCTTTGCCCCTCTTCATAAAACTAGACATGTGCAGTCTTGTGCACATAAAGAAAAACAACTGCATGGGTGTGCTCAGAATAGCCAAACGGTAAAAGTTGCTATGTTTATGTTCAGAAAATTCCACATTTGATATACAGAACATCTTGAAAAGTTGAAGGATTGTTTTATTAAGGCATAGTTAAGCTGGGTAGATGCTTCCATATTCCAATGCTAATACTAGGTAGGTGCTTCAAGACACCCAGAAATACAATGAAAGTATTGAAAAATAAGTACTTTACAATTTAAAATGTTTAAATATAACTGTTTTCCCCAAAATTAGCTCCAGGAATTTTGTTTGGTCTCTGGTATTATATGTTTTCAAAATATTGGCATGTAAATTATTTGTATATTAGAATAATGTGACGATCGATCACTGTTTTTTGTTCTTAAACTTTTAAAATGGCAATAATTTAGATGTAAAAGTTGTAACAGCTTCAAACCATTAAAAATGCTAACATTATGTCATTACATCCATAACCAATTTGCAAAATTTAAGCTTGCATGTTTATAATAATTTGCTCATTTGCATTGAGGAAGTCATAATTTTAGTTTCTTCTATCTATGTTGGTGAGCTATTTTCCTTTTCCTCTGGGATTGAAAATGTTGAAGAGCCAATTGGTAGAGATAAGTGTTCCCCATCTGGATTTTAAGGACATGGCCTAGACGAAAGGAAGAAAGATAATTCTTCTATTCACAAGTACAATATATATGTAACATCATTAAATTTACTTTCTTGTCTTTTGAATTGGTGGGACAAAGAAAGGTCTTTCCAATCTTTCTGTGACCTACCATCTCCAGAGAGAGGAATTTTAGAGATTGAAAGTATTCCTAGGTATCTTATAAATTAGTTAGACTCATCTACCTGAAAAGTTAATTTATGTATGTTGCAGTATGTATATGGCTGTCTACATTCCTTCCTTCCTTCCTTCCTTCCTTCCTTCCTTCCTTCCTTCCTTCCTTCCTTCCTTCCTTCCTTCCTTCCTTCCTTCCTTCCTCCCTCCTTTTCCTCCCTCCTTCCCTCCCTTCCTTCCTTCCTCCCTCTCTTTTCTTCCTTCCTCCCTCTCTTTCCTTCCTTCCTCCCTCTCTTTCCTTTCTTCCTCTCCTTCCTTCTTCCTCCCTCCCCTTCCTTCCTCCCTCCCTCTCCTTCTTTCCTCCCTCTCTTCCTCCCCTTCTTTCCTTCCTCCCTCCCCTTCTTTCCTTCCTCCCTCCCCTTCTTTCCTTCCTCCCTCCCTTTCTTTCCTTTCTTCCTTCCTTCCCTACTTCCTTCTCTAGTGTTTAACAGTGTCTGACTTAAGAGCTGGTATTTAATAAATGCTTATTGACTGATGAACCGAGGCAGGATCTTAATCAGTGTTCTGGACATACGTCCTTTGAGAGCAGCCCTTTAAGGCTTCAAATTTCTCTATTGATGTTATAATTTTTTCTTATCTTTTCTTTTTTTGATCATAAACAAATAGTAAAAGCATAGCAGCATCTTTTATTTCCTATACATCCCAATCAGTTTTGTTCTTGCCAAAGATACAGTCTGTGAAGTTGAGGTGTTGTGAAAAACCTATCTATCCCTCCCTCATATTTAGATAACTACTTCCTTCACCCAATATAATTACAGATTTTGTAGAAATGAAGCAGTAGCCATAGAGTTAGAGGTAGCCAATACTTTCTTGCTTCCCTGCTTTTTGGGAATAGTACTGTGATCTTTTCCATTCATTTGTAGTCTCTTCCATTTTGAAATAAGTTTTCAACTATCTTTTAAGTTGTTTTTATCAACAAATGAGCTTTTTTCTGCATGTATTAATTGGTACCCAACCACTATGTATAAATTCCTCCTCTTCAATCATAGCCATTTTATTATTTGGTACTGAAATGGCAGAGCACAGATGTGGTTCTGCTCTCACTGACAAGAAGAGTAGCTTGTCATGTGTACACCGTTCCATTCCATATCTATTTATTCTCCTTCCAATTTCATCTTGAAATACTTTGGGGATCATCTGGCCTGGTTGAACCTCCCTCCAAGCTCTTTGTGGTCTTATTTTCTTTTCTAATCTTCCTTTCACCTATTTTGTGAGTAAAAGTGTTGCTAGTTTTCCATCATCCTCTTCCATTATGTTTTACAGATGTATGTGTACTATAGACTGTTTTTGCCCTTGGCTGTCTTTCCATGACAAATAGATTAAATGTTTGCCAGCTGAAGCAGTTTTCTGGACTCTCTTGATCTTTTTGTAGTGACTGTTTTGCATCCATTAGACATTTCAAAGGAATGTTGATACTTAGTATCTTTACTTTTGTTCATTTCCCATTTTTTGGAGTTGGCAGATTGTTTAAAGCAAGTTGAGTTGGAACTACTCTAATTGGATACTATGTCTTCTCATTTTTATCCTTTCCTCTAATTTGGTATTGATTTTGATATTTGTTCTATCCAGTGGATAATCTGACTAAACACGAGAAGCTGATTCTGAAATAACTGCTTCATTGGTAGCCTGGCATTTCTTGTCTATTGTGATCTTTTCTTCCTTCCTTCCTTCCTTCCTTCCTTCCTTCCTTCCTTCCTTCCTTCCTTCCTTCCTTCCTTCCTTCCTTCCTTCCTTCCTTCCTTCCTTCCTTCCTTCCTCCCTCCCCCCTCTCTCCCTCCCTCCCTCCCTCTCTCCTTCCCTCCATCCCTCCCTCTCTCCTTCCCTCCATCCCTCCCTCTCTCCTTCCTTCCTTCCTTCCTTCCTTCCTTCCTTCCTTCCTTCCTTCCTTCCTTCCTTCCTTCCTTCCTTCCTTCCTTCCTTCCTTCCTTCCTTCCTTCCTTCCTTCCTTCCTTCCTTCCTTCCTTCCTTCCTTCCTTCCTTCCTTCCTTCCTTCCTTCCTTCCTTCCTTCCTTTCCTCCCTTCCTTTTCTTTCTCTCTCTCTCTTTCTATCTTAATTTTGATATGTGCTTAGCATATGAAGTATTTCTTGATAAATGAGCTATGAGACTTCTGTGTGGGTTACAACAAATTTTTGGTCTCTTTCATTTTGGATTTAGAAACTATATTTTTTGAGCTTTGATGGTTTTATTTTTTTTATTGTTATTGTGCCTCTCTTCCCATTAAGCCACCGGATTTTTAATTATATATGAATTTAATTTTTGTTTGATCATCATAGAATTTCTCCACTTCTTTTGTTCGTCACAAAGATTGTACATTTAATATAATGCAATTTTGGTTATTATTGAAAACTCTTGCTTTCTCCTCCCTCCACTTTGTTACCAAGGCATAGATGTAGAAATGAATGGGGATACATTACAAGTTTATCTTACTTGGATTCTTTGATCAAAAATAATTTATCACTCAGAATCCTGGTAGTGATACTTAAGACTGGAAGGGCCTTAGGCAACAGATATGGATTACAACTGGTATGTAAAGCTTTTCTGGTGTGATTAAAATTGCTAAAGCCCATGCTGTCTAGTGGCCTATCCTTCCGTAGCCCATGGTCATCTCTACACCACAGTGAGGTATCTGCATGAAGATTTTATAAACTTTAAAGCTCTATATAAATGATAGCTTTAAAAAAATTACTAGAAATATAAGATCACAGATTTAGAACTGGATGGGGACCTTTCAGATCACTTTTCAGACTAGGGCCCATAGAGACAAGGTAGATGGCACATAGCAGCTGTGTGGCTTTGGGAAAGTCACTATCTGTTCAGTTTTCTCAACTGTAAAATGGAAATAATATTACAGTAGTGCCTACCTTACAGAGTTGTTATAAAGATCAAAGAAAATAATATTTGTTAAAATAGCACTTATGTCTATGGCACGTAGTAGATGCCATATGAATGCTAATTACTCTCTCATAGAGAGTGACAAATTTTCTAAATTATAAGATTGAAAGGAGGGAGAATTGGATATGTTACTTCCTTGATATAGGGGACTTTTGGGGTGAAGATACTCCCTTTACTAATGCAGGTTAAGTAATTTCCTCATAGTTAATAATCTTAGAAATTATTAAATGGACTTAGAAATTATTAAATGGCTAGAGTTCTATATCTAGATTATCAGAGGTGGAACTTGATTGTGGTATTCCTGATGCTAAGGCTTAGTTTTCACTAAGCCATGCTGCTGCCTTTCTAACAAAATTACTTGTTTCTTAAAATTTATTTTTATTTCTTTATAAGTTTCATTTATTTTAGAGTTTTCTATGTCATCATATTATGGAGGTAAATTCTGGAAAGATTCTGCAAAAGATGAAGCAAGAAAGATGGCAAAGACAGACATGTTTAATTAAGTTAGATTCTAATAAGACTTCTCATTACCCCTAGCTCTGGAAAGCTCAGATAATTTTCTGGTGCGTACAAAGGACTTTTGTAGCTAATTTTTGATTCTCCCTGAGAGAGAACAGTGTCATACTACCTAACTTGTAAGTTAGATTATGCCAAGATTCTCTTCTTTTTCTTCTTCCCAACCCCCCTTTTTAAACCCTCAAGTTAACAGACTGAGGCACAGTTGGTTGCTGCTTCATCATTATATTAGCAACAGGCAGATTTAAGCTGTTCTTTATGCTAATCACAATTACTCTCTAAAGTGCAAGTTAATCTTTTCTTCTTCCTTTACAGTTGTAAACATTGAAATTTTATTATATCTCTTTGGATTCTAGTAAATAAAACTAAGTGTGTAAGTCAGTACTGTAAAGAGTAAAACTAATGCAAAAAGGTAGCCATTTTATTGATTATAGGTGAATCATAGTTTGGGAAATGAAGTGCATAACAGGAGAGATTTGAAGGGGAAAATAGTGCAAACTGAAATGCCAGGAGTGGCTGGAAGAAAAGGTTTTTTTTAAATTCCCTTCCAGCTTTCTTTTCCCCTTCTTCCTAGTCCTTGTTCCAATTCTCTCTCTCTCTCTCTTTCTCTCTCTTTCTCTCTCTCTCTCTCTCTCTCAATAGTCTCAGGAATAATAAAATTTCTTTAATATTTTTACAGTATTTCTAGTGGGAACTTGAGGAATATTAATTCATCAGTATCTTTGTTTTTAATTCAACAAATATTTATTAAGTCTGTATTAGGTATTGGGTGCAAGGTAGATGATTTCTTTGTTCGTGGTGAAATTTTCCTGTGTGATAAGGATTGACAATTATTTGTCTTGGGGAGGGGGCTGCTACTTATTAGATAATACTTTTTTACCCCTGATGAGTAGAGGCAAATCTTGAATTCAGGGCTGTCAGACTCTAAAGGTGGGAAAAACATCCTTACATTTCAGAAGCTTAAGTTACACTGAGACATAGTTTCTGCTACTGAAGCATCATTTACAGTTATTTATACTGGTAGTATAGAAATTTCTTGAGTTTGAGACTGTTTGTGGATTTGAGTGCATGATATCTCTAGGGTAGCTAATGTTTGTTGAAGTAGTTTGAATTGAATTGTGACTCCTATTCATAGGTAGCAATCTGTATGGTTTTTGTATTGTTACTTGTGGGGGAGGGGTGCTTCAATTCTTCTATTTGATTATAAGCATTGAGGTATTTTTTCATTTTGCTGTCAAGACAAGTTCTCAATTTTAAGACATTTTCATAATCCAGTTAATTTTACTGCACAGTTAACAACAAAATACTTTTTCTTCCTTAGCTCATTCTTGATTGCCTTTTAAATAAAGCAATTTGTTTTAAAATTTTTGAAATACATTTCAGCATTTCTTTTATAGTAATTTGCTTCACTGTCAATAAACCCCCTTAAAATCACTCTCTTTAGGGTAGGGTAGTGCCTATGAATAAAAAGAGAAAAATATTGTTGGGGAGGGATAAAGCGGGGGTTACAAGAATTTCACATTAAAACCTAATAAAGTACCTCAAAAGGGGTGTATGTACAATTTTTTTTTTTTTTTTTTTTTTTTTTTTTTTTTTTTAACAAATAAAAGGTATTTATACTCTTTTTGGAAGCTATGGCTCTGGTTTCCTTTTAACTTGGTTGAATAGTGTTAGAACTCAAACTCCCAACCCCCATTAATTGCTTTCTTTTCTTAAACACTCATACCAAATCAGATTTGGAACTTGCTGCTGCTGTTCTCTTCCTTAGATTTCAAATTGAGCTGAAACTGTTAACCTTAATCATAAATGTTATAGTGCTTTTGTTAAAATGAAAGAATCCACTTAGAAGTAGCCCAGAGGGTGAGGGTGGAGTGGGGAGTGGAGAATGATCTTTTCTACATATATTCACATAATTACATGAATCATTGGCTGTTGGCATGTATTGTTAATTGTATGTCTTTTTGATTTTTTTAAAATTTTACATAGAATTCTTCAGAATCAAAACCTCACTTCTAAATCATTTCTTCTTCATCCTATCCCCACCCCTTTTTAAAGTTTTGTCATTTCAGCTATAAGGCTTTGGAAAAGTATGCACTATGGATCACTCTTGCCTTAGTTCAATAATTTGAGATAATTAAGAAAGGCTGATTATAATCTAAACAGCAGTGTGGCTGCTGATTATCATGCTGTGTTGCTAGCAATCTCATGAGTCTCATAAATGCTACAAGGTGTGTTAAGAATAGTCTGATGCTGTTTTGTTTTGCTCAAGTAGGCTGAGCAGAATCCTGGGAAAACAAGCATGATGTCAGGTTCTGAAAAAGAGCAAGATGGCAACCGAAGGGTATTTGATTCTTTTGATTTAGGATTTAGACTATTGGATGCTCCTAGTGTGCTTCATTAGGCTGCCTACATGCATTTGCCCTGTCAACATTATGTTGCTTGCATGCATTTTCTTTTGTATTTCTGACTCTTTCCATATAGCATTGAATGTGCAGTCATTTGTAGATGTGTTTAACTTGTTTTTAAGAGCGTATAAGGGCTTGACCTTATGTCATTTTCCCTTATATTTTCGTAAATCTCCTTCATCTTCCAAAATGTTTTGTTCTACTCTTTAGTAAAATAGGTCCTCTATTACATTGCAGAGAACAAAATATTTTCAGAAGAGGTGGAGTTTAGAGTAGGGTCAGTCTCCGTGGTCCTTTTAAATTTAAATCAGCAGTTAGTTGCCTATAAATGCATAATCACCTAAGTAATTGCTGGGTTGGGTTATATGCCAAATAACCAAGTAGATGTATTAGTGAAAGCTTTGACTATGTGTGAATGTGCGTGCGTGTGTGTGTAACTGTGTACAGGCAAGAATGACTGAAGAGTTTGTGTATGTGTTATTTTAATAGGTTAGAAGGGTTCCTGGATCCAGTGGTCATCTTCATAAGACAGAAGACGGAGACTGGGAGTGGAGTGATGACGAAATGGATGAAAAGAGTGAAGAAGGAAAAGCAGCATTTTGTCAGGAAAAGGTATAAGGCAGTTAGTTGTTTAATTTGGGGTTGACACTCCTACCAAAGGAGAACTGGGTAACCTATAGTATTTTTTTATTGTGGCATTTAAATATGACATGTTAGCTTTTGTGCATTAACATTGGATACTTGTTTTACAGTCACGAAGAGTAAAAGAAGAAAATCCAGAGGTGAGTTGTTTTCCTCCCTTCTTTATCTCATTCCTCTTCTGCCCCTTAAATATCTATCCAGATTTAATGATTTAGAGGAAAGACTTCGAAGTTTTGAGTCTCTGCTTGAAAAACAACACAGAAACTAAGGTAAAATTCCATCATTTTTTGTTGACAGGAAGTCAGTGGTTAAAGCATCCAGGAAATTCATCCAAATTTGCTTATCTTGATTTTTTAAGTCTTATATGAGTCTTGATTAGGCAAGGGAATATTTGTTTATCAGCAATTTCTCTTTGAGAATTGGTATCTTTTGATCAACTTTCATTTTTGGTTTTTATTAAGTTCCCATTTCCCACTAATAGATGGCCATGTTTTGAAGGAATTAGCATACCTCTCTTAGAATTGAAGCCTATTAGAATAGATTTAAATATTATGAAGAACTAGTTATTAAAATGTGTTTATAGCAGAATTAAAATAAAAACATCATGTTTACATATAACCCAGAATCCTTCATTCTTTTCTACAATAATTTTACCCAATATTCTTGAGTTTAGAAGAAGCATTTTCATTTGATTAAATGTAGTTAGCCTTGTAGTTTGGGCTTATTTTAATGACTTTGCTCAAGTGAGAATTTATCAGGGAGAATGGGCTAATCCCTTAACACTCTACTATTATTTCCTATACTATTTGTACATCATCCCTTTTGTTATTACTGGTAGTAGTTTTGTGTCTCTGCCCTTTCTTTTGCTGCAGCAACTGAATCTGACTAGTCTCTTCTGGGTCCCTTTTCATTTGTTTGCTTCCCTATTTCCTTCAATCTTTATCCTATAAATTGATTTGCTTTTTCTGTCCTACTCCCAAGCAGGAAAATAATCTTTCTTTTACTAGGGTCAGAATTCTGTACAAATATATGATGGTCCATTGTGCCAGAAACTTTTAGTAACTTAGGTCACCTTGGGCATAAAGGCCGGTATTTTCCAGTTATTGTGAATATTTAAGTATGCTTGCTTGCTTACACATTTTTGCCTATTTTTTGACCCCAGAGTCATAGATGAAAAACTATTGTTGTTATAAAGCTGTAAAAAACTAGCCTAGGAAAGAAAATGGCTCCAGTATCAGCTTTGAATCAAACAACTATTACTAATGTATTGTAAGAACCTAACTGGCTGATAACTTAATCTTTATATTTCACTGGGGTAAACTGATAGGTATGTGTTTGTTTTTTTTCCTCATGGAGATTGACAGGTAAGTTATAATATCATTTGAAATAACTCAGAGTTTAAGGGGGAAAAAAAAATTGTGATAGTGATATCTTCTTGCCAGAAAGGTTTTAGTACCTTGAAATGAAAAGAGAGACACTAACTGAATGGTCTCAATTAATTTATATTTTAACTTATTGGAGTAGATTTTAAAACATTAGTTATTTACCTCTATGTCTAGAAGATAATCTTTGATTCCCTAGCATAGGGTATGCTTAAGAGATTTCATTTTGTAAACTGTCATCAGACATAATTTTGATAGGTCCTATATCCCTGCCTTTATATCTGTATTTTAGTTATCACAATTTCTATCTAATTTTAACAAATTTGAAAAGAGAATTCTATTTAGCTTTAATCTGCTATGCTCTAACCAAGTTTCTTATTGCATACATACACATAGGAATGACATTCTTACCTCCTTCACACACTATTTCGGTGCCATGGTTAGGTGGTTGGCATCTTCTCAAAATGGTATGGCAAAGGTTAGGAACATTTCAATATCAACAGTTTTAGTAAGAATGTCAGTTAAGTGGCATAGAGTACAAAGAGATGTGGTTTTTGGATGATGTGGTATTGAAATGTACATTAAGCATACAATTACTGTCACACATAAAGACATCAGAAAGATTCTAGAATTAAAACCTCTACCTATGTTATCTCACTTGTTCCTCAGAACAACCCTATGAGGTAGGTGCTATTATTATCCCCATTTTACAGATGAGGAAACTGAGGCTCAGAGAGGTTGAATGCCTTGCCCATGGTCACACAGCTAGTAAGTGTCAGAGGTGGGATTTGAACCCAGTTCTCTCCTGACTCCAAGTCCAGCACTGTATCCACAACACTACGGTGCCTTTCATCAATACCTGAGTGGTTTGTCAGGTGTTCACATCATTTCTAAGCCAAAGGTAAGCATGGAGAGCACAGGTAAACGTGCAACTCTGATGAAGATCAGGAAAAGACTCCATGGGACTATGGTATCCGGACGGAATAAAGTAAAAAACAATGTTCTGTTTGCTAAGTGGTGTTTCCCAGTCTGATAAGAGAGAGCAGCATAGTCATTATCCTAGGAGTTGATGTCTAGGTTGGATAAAATTGAAAAGACTGAATGACTAGTTAAGGAGACTTTGTAGTTATGTCTAAGAATTTCTTCATAAATTACAGACACAAAGGAGCTAAGCTAACAAAGGAACTCAGAGGCCCCTTAGTCTAACCTGGTTTGGTAGATAGAGTGCTGGACTTAAAATGAGGAAGATCTCGGCTCAATTCCTTCCTCTGCCACTTACTACTATGCAACCACAGGCAAGTCACTTAATTTTTCTGAGCCCCAGTTTCTTCATGTATAAAATAGGGAAAATAGCACCTATAGAATCCTGTAGTATAGGGTTGTTAGGAGACTCAAATATAATCATGTATGTCCAGCTTTTTGTAAACCATAAAACACTCTATAAATACTCAAAATAATAGTGCACATGAACATGTATATATAAGGGTATACACACACACACACACACAAACACACACACGTGTGTGTGCATAGTACCCAAACAAAAATTCTTTCTCTAGCACATACAAATAACTATATCCTGCCTTTCATTAAGGGTTTCCACTGGGATAGAACCCACTGATTTTACACATTTTATATATCTCTAATCCTTGGAAATTTTTTCTTTATTCATTCAAATCAGTTCAGTAATTTCTGCATATTATTTTTAGGCTATTGTATAGGGCTAAAAGTAACAAATTCCCTTCCTATGACAGCTCTTGAAATCTTTGGTTATAGTTTTAAAAATCCATATTTTCTTTTCCAAAATCTTCTATAACCTAAAAATGTCGTTGTATTCTAGATAAACTGCTTTCTATTCATGTCTATTTTAGGCTCTAAAATTGATTTTTTGAGCCTATGTATAAGACTTTTACATTCATCTTTCTACCTTATTAAATTTGGTCAACCATTCTTATTTTTTGAGGTCTCTTTGAATTCATCCTCCCATGCAGTCTGTTACTATTTCTCTTGAGCTTTCCATAATCAGCAAATTTGATAAGAATGCTATAGAATAATAAGGGCAAACAATTGGCACTTGGTAGGTAGATAGCACTTTAAGATTTTTCAAATACCTTACATGTATTGTCTCATGTGATCCTCTCAGGATCCTAAGAGATAAGTTCTGAAGCTATTTTCAGTCTCTATTTTACAAAGGAAGAAACTGAGGTTATAAGAGATTAAATGACTTAGCTATAGTCATGCTATGTTTATAAAGTTTCATTCAGTTTATCAAGTGTCAACACTTTATCTAACATAGCAAACTGCCACTAACTATAGATGCCTTTATCCATGCCTTTTAAGAAAAAAGGTAAGTGGTTTGGATCTGTGCTCAGATCCCTGAAATGCTCTACTAGAGATCACTTTCCAAGTTAGCTTTGAATTTCCAGTGACAACTCAGTCATTCAGTCACTTTTGAGCCTTACTTTTCTACCAAAAAATAGCACAAAAGACTTTTTTTGTCGAATGCTTTGTTGAAGTATAGGTAACATACATATACATAGACATGTGTGTGTATATATAGAGAGAGATATAGGTATTTATAGTATTATCCCAATTTACCAATCTTTCAATCCTAATCATTTTCACCTCCTCTCTAAAAAAAATGATTTCCTTTTCAGTTTTGAAAAGTCAGGAAAACATTCATCCTTGTAATCTTCTTGCATTTCTTTCATTCTTCATGAGCTTTCAAAATCTTTGACAGTCCCTCATCATATTTTCTTGATTCCTTTAGCATCTTGAATTGTAATTCAGCTGGATCTGGTGACTTAGAATCACCAGAGACAGACAGGTACACTTTAATAGTCTCAATAGAATGTCCATTTTACCCCAAAATTTTCGTCATTTTTATTTCATCAACCTACTTTATGCATAGTCAGAGACTAATCCAAAAAAAAAAAAAAAAGAGAAAGAAAAAAAAGTTTCATTATTTCTTTTATGACTCTTTGAAGTGTGTAATTAAGATGAGAGAAGAAATTATTAGCAAATCTGCTTTTTGAGCTAGATTTCTGAATAACTGAATTCTATACCTACCATCTCATGACTCCATATTTAATCCTATTCAGATTTTCAACTAGGACTTGATAGTATATTCTGTGACAGTATTAATATTACTGCTCTTTACCATGCTTCTCTCTCCCCCACGCCATTGTTGTATTTATTCACATTAGTTTATCATCTTAATATATAATGCTATTCTACTCTACTTTCTCTTTTGTCTGAGTTTGTTTTCTAAAAAACAAAAAACATATTCTTCTAGAGTGATATTATAGCCATGTAGTCCCATTCTCAGTGATACCCTGCAATCAAATCTGCCATTTTGTATTAGAATCTCCAGGTTGTCTTATTTGTATTTATACTTAAAATTTTGTAACTAGCGATCTAAAGCTATGAATTTTGGGGATGGCTTATTTCTTACTTTTCTGTCTTTTGTAAATTTCTGGACATCTCTCCTACTACATTCATTGTAGCTATTTGTCTGTGACATCTAATTTGGTTTTCATAGACAGTTTTTTTCCCCTCTCTTCTTTCCATGTCAGTTTAGCCTTTTAATTAACTTGGAAGAACTTTTGCTTTTCACTTCTCAAATGTGCCTTTGTCTTGTCTTAACTGACAGCAATGATGGGAAAAAACCACCTTTGCCCTTATGGTCTTCAGTTTCTTGCCCAAATCAAATTCAGGAGGAGCA
Organism: Sminthopsis crassicaudata; assembly: GCF_048593235.1. NCBI lineage: Eukaryota > Metazoa > Chordata > Mammalia > Dasyuromorphia > Dasyuridae > Sminthopsis > Sminthopsis crassicaudata. The sequence continues at coordinate 445,158,840 of NC_133619.1, forward strand.
TTAGCTTCTGTTATCAAATATGGATTTATTCATTTTTCTCTCTTCTTAAGCATAAGAGATGACAATGATGAAAACACAGGACTATTTCTAATAAGATCACTTAGAATTTGCATCAGAAAGAACAAGAGACCCAGGTTAAAATAATACAGTTTATGTTTACATAGTGCTTTAAGGTATACTTTAAGCCTTTTAGGTGTGTGGATGTTCTTAACTGATCTTCACAACAGCACTAGGTATAATTATTATACCCATTTAATAGATGAAGAAACTAAAATTCAATTAGTTAAGTTACTTGCCATACCACTGGTGGATTCATAGCAGATTGTCAGGTGTTCTTTATGCTGCAGCACACAGATTCAATTTGAGGCACAAGAAAGTGTTGTTTCATTATTGTATCATCTTGTTCCTTTTGGGTGATACTTAGTGTATGTGATCAAAGAAAAGTAACAGTTCTTTATCCTACAAGCTGTTGTTGGAGGCCTAGCAGAACACAATAAAAGCTATTTGTTTAGAGATGCTATACAAAGAAGTACTAAGGACTTAGCGGTCCTGTGAACTAATACTTTCTTTCATTTATTTGCAAATTGGAGGGGCTGGCTCATATCTTTTGGGCTGAGAATAGTTTCATCCACCTAGGGATGGGGAGCAGCCCTCATCTGGTCTTGTCATTAATATATCAGGTGAGATAACTTCCTTTATCATTGCTTCTCTATGCAACTTAGTATTGTCTTGATTGGGGTACTGCGAGAAATTGAAATTTTGCCCAGAGTCACTTAGCCAGTATGTGTCACAGGTGGGTCTTGAACTCAGGGCTTTCTGGCCTCTGAGGTTCACCTCTCTAGCAATGGGTGCCATTCACATAAACATAATAGATATCTAATATAACAGTTCCATTAAACTAATTTGAAGTACAGCTTCTCATTAGTTTTGTACTGTACCACCTTGTTCTTTGCTAAAAGGAAATGAGATGAATTTTGAATGTAATAACTACTATCGTATGCCCTACACAGGAAAGGTTAAAGTTTCATAGCCAGCATTCTCATTAAGGAGCATTCACATAAGCATCACCCTCAAGCAGCTGGCATTGCCCTGCACTCCAAAATCCAGGGTAAAAATCAGTCACAGTCTTTACCTTGTATTCATGAAGATCTGTACTTATAGCACAGTTTAATCGTTTCAGAAATTATGGATGGACTTCAGGAGTCTCTTATGAAAACTCTAGACATGTTCATTAAGGGGCATAGAGCAAGGTGAGCTGGTGTGGTATTTATTGTCTGAAACATAGTCAAGCCTACAATAAGTACCACATAGTATTGTGTGTCTGGGAAGCTCCTTCTTTTAACTTGAAATCTATCATGGGAAAAATTATTAAGGCTAGATTCAGGCCAAGTTTATTATGTTGGCTAAGAAATTAGAAACATGCTGAGATGATAACTACCACTATATTTTTTTTTTTTCCCTAAATTCCTAATCTTTCAATGGCTGTAATTGATTTTTAGGTCCATGCTGGCTATTTCCATCTCTAATCAAAAGTTTTTAATCACTAATTGTTACTATCAATTTTCAAAACTTTCTCTTTTTTCTTTGTGTGCAAAATTGGAAAGGGATATTTTATTTTTAAATTCAGGTTTATTATGCTTGAGTAAAGTCATTAGAGTTAACTTTCATTTGTTATTTTTATAAGGCCATATTAAAAATATGAGAGACAAAATAATATAGCTAACTGGCCTCTCACATGTCCTGGCAAGGTGATATGACCCTGGAAAAGGCAATCAACCCTTCCTTGCTATAGGACACACAATCAGTTGTAGAAAAGGGAAGAACCGGAATTGATATTTGGATTTCATTACATGACAGGTCTAGTGCAAAGAAAATTTTTTTAGTGTTTTTAGAATTTTTTTTTTTTTTTTTTTTTGGTTAGAAATGGGCTGTACTTCTGAAATTACAAAGTTAAAAGATAAAAGTAATTCCTAGGCAAAAAGCTGACTGATTTCTGCTTTCCTTTTTTGGAAGGTACTCACCTCTTCATAGTGACCTCTTGTGCTTAACCCCAACTCCACATTTGTTACCTTCTTCACCCAGCAGAACTTCCTTTAGTGTATTTGCCCTTAATGGAGATTGGTCTAGCATTCAGAGTTATACTAAAAAATAGTCATAACTAATAGTTCAGTATACTATTCTCCTAAAAAGAGGAATATTTTTATTTCAAAAGCAACTGCTGAAAAATGTCACTGCCTTAACCTAAAATAAACAAATCTCAAATGGTGGCATTTCAGTCACTAAGGCCGGCCAGTGAGAGTTGAGAGGAGATTTTAGTGAGGTAACCCTTTGTGGCACCCATCAGACTACTAACACACAGAAGCTGTTTTACCCATATGTGCACCTCACCAGCAACTTATAGATAAAATTGTGTACCTGTGAAGTTATTGCAGCAGCCAAGTAGACAAAGAGTGGTGTGTTCCTGCTTTGTTTCAGTACAAAAAAATGATTAAAACCCTCAGTTAACTTCCAGAAAATTAAACCAGCTCTTCTCATTAACTGAGTTATTTCTTCATTGTTCCAGTATGGATCTAGAATTTGTGTACAAGTTTTGTCTGATGAGACAAAAGGCAGACTTAATGGAAGATCCAGAATATAATCCAGTCAGGTATGCACCAGAGCACTCTGCTAGAACTCCTTGGGATAAAAGGATTTAGCTATAGTGGATCCATGGCTAATTATAGGGTGCTTTCTTATCTGAAACTGTAATACTTGGGTGTTTCATGCGGAATGTAGCAATTAGACTTTAATTAAGGAGGTGGAATCATAGAACTAAAAGACACCTCTAGTGATCACATGGTTAGTCCTATGCTTTCAGGATAGTGAAAGAACTATTAATGTATTCAGGCCAGTCTGCTCTCTGACATAACAATTCGAGTATATCTAGAAAATAAGATTTTGCTTCCTTTCACTTTTGAAAACTTGCTCAGAGTTAGCATTATGTATATGGGATCTTATTATTGGGGACAGATAAGATTAGATATAGGGAATCTCTTTTCTCATTTGTAATTGCTGCTACTTGTGAAGTGCTGGCTCAGTAGAATTGGGCCACAGGATAGAGGTAAGGAATGTAGCACTACAGAGTAAAATCACATGGGTATTTTACTAGTGTCCCTTACTTCTCAGACATTGAGGGGAAAATCCTGTGCACCACTCTGGATCTGTGTGTGTGTGTGTATGTGTGTGTGTGTGTGTGTGTGTGTGTGTGTGTCTGTGTGTCTGTGTGTCTGATGGGACAAAAACACAATCATCAAAAAAACTACTTTTATATATGTTAGATCTTCCTTTTGATACGTTTTCAAGTTAATGATTAAAGGGTCTTTACAAAGGTTTTGTTAAGCAAGCATCCTTTAATTTAAGATCCTTTGATATCAGATTTTGCTACAAGTAACATGCGTCTTATGGCTTGTTTCCATTATCACCTTTAGTTTGTCAAACAAAACATATATTCTGTCACACATTTCTTAATTTCTTTACCTTTTGAAAACTGTAGATGTGTTTCTAATCATTAAGACTTGATCATTTTAATGTTATAAATTTGGTGCCTTTAAGTACTCTAATTCATTACTCTTTTGACAGATTACAGTGAATGCCAGCAGTATACCCGAGCAGATACAGTCACTTTCTATAAAGGACTCTAAGGTATGTACCTGCACTGTTACCTGCAATCTTCATTTAAATTTGGGATACTTTGAAGAAGAATCTTCAAAGACACCAGTATTTTAGTAAGGAAAATTTATAACCTTAAAAGAATGCTTCCAAATCATTGTAAATTTTCTGGTTTTAAATAAAGGAAGTGTGGGATAATATTTATTGTGTATCATGGCCTTTGGTCCTCCAGGCAAAAAATGGATTCCTACACTCCTTTCAAAATTGCTAGCATTATATGAAATAATAAAAGAAATAAAAATAGCAAAAACATGTTGCCATATTCCACTCAGAATTAATTAACAGTGAAATTTGTTGTTGTTGTTGTTTTGTTTTGATATCAGAGAAGAATACTTATTTAGAATCCTGATTTTTACTTCTTTTTATGCTCGTTTTTTGGTTAGCAATCTTCGCAAGCTATTTCCCTCTATTTTTACTGTTAAAACAAATGTCTTGAATAACTTCTTAGATCTTTTAGAAATGATTATAGCAGATATCACTTGTGGAAAGAGTCTTATGTGGTCATTTAGGATCTAGTACCATTTATAGAAGAGAATGCTCCATTGAAGGTTTACTGTGATTTTGGGGCAAGCCACTTGCTGCCACATGCTGAAGAGTCAATCCACCTAGGCTGAACAATATCACTGATTTTTTTTACTTTGAAAATGGCAAATCCATTTAAAGTTTTAGCCACATTTTCCTTTCTCTTTTTTATTAAGAATATCAATTAAAATCATGTAACAAGTTAACAGGGGATGGACAGTGGGTTGGATTAGCAACTAGAGGACCTGACTTAGTAACCAGGTACTTTCACTTAGCAGTGTTACCTATGTGATCATGGACAAGTCAATTAACCTTTTCATGCCTCATTTTTCTCACATATAAATAGGTAGATTTGATTGTGAAATCTGTTTCAGCTATTTACTTTATGATACCCTGAATTTTTTATTGGCATATTAAATCTTTGATGTTTGCAACTTCTTAAAACCTATAAATGTAGATTAACTTCTCCCCATTACTTGGCCTTTAGTTCTCTGTCTCTCCCTTTGTTCTTGCTCCCAGTTGTGGTAAAATACAGGAAGACCTAACAGTCTTTGGGAATTTGGATGTCTTATTGGTCCATAGAATAGTTTGCATTGGAAAACATAAATTTACTCCAAGCCAGCCTTGTCCCCAGTTAGTAGATGAGAAAATTGAAACTCAGAGATATCAATTGATCTGCTTACAATCACATATAGTTTGATTTATGACAGAACAATTAATGCTGTGCCTACAATTATGATGACAGCTACTTACTACTATATAATATTTAGATAGTCTTTTGAGATTTGCAAAGCATTTTATATATAATATCTTATTTGATCTTGTAAATAACCCTATGAGATAGATTTTATTATCATCCTCACTTTATAGAAGAGAAAACTAATAATGGTAATAATAATAATAATAAATAACATTTCTGTGGTACTTACTGTGTGCTAAGTAATATGCTAGGCATTTTATTATCCCATTTGATCTTAGTAATAACCCTGAAAGATAGGTGGTGTTGATATCCCCATTTTACAGATGAGAAAACTGAGGCAACCAGAATTTAAGGCTAACACACAATTATCAAATCAATTTAATAATTTTTTTTGAATACCTTCTCTGTTCAGGGCACAGTGAAATAGTCTTTGCTCTCTAGAAATCTTATTTATCATAAAAGGAGATAACATCTAGCATTATAAATAATTACCGAATAGTAGTTTTCAAAAGAGAGGCATTAATATTTTGGGTAATCAGAAAATGATTCAATGGGGAAGTATATTAAAATGAGTTTGATGGATGCGGGGGGAATCTAAGAGTCCAAGATAAGGAGAGACTTTTCAAGTATATTAAAAATGTGTTTCATTGTGTAGCTAGTTAGTGCAGTGGATAGAGCACTATCTCCAAAGTCTGGAGGACCTGAGTTCAAATGTGGCCTCCGACACTTAACACTTCCTAGCTGTGTGACCCTGGGCAAGTCAGTTAACCCCAGTTGCCTCAGGGGGGAAAATGCATTTCAGCAGAGTAGACAGTGTGCCAAAGACATAGAGATGGGAGAGGGAGTGCCATGTGTGAGGAACAGTAAGAAGAGGACAGTTTAGAAAGAGCAAAGAGTATGTAAAAGGGAGCCCCATGAAGTTAAGTTGAAGCCAAGTGGTAAAGGACTTTAAATGCAAAATAAAGGGATTTATATTTTAGAGAAGTAACAATTAGAAGGATGGGGTTTCCATTTTCAACAAGGGGCAAACACAGTGCGTTCAGGATGACAACTATAGTTGGGTTTAAAAACTATGAAATAGTGTGAGCAATTACCAAATGGCTGCATGCTTTCTGTTTACAGAAGGATTCACATATATTATTACTTCCTTTGGTTGTCACAATAACAGGTTGCACAATTAATATTTTGCCCATTTAAAGATATGGAAATGGAATCTCAGGCAAGTAACTGACTTCTCTGAGTCTTCTTAGCTAGTAAGAATCAGAATTGGAACTTGAACCTTGGCTTTCTAATTCTGAATCCAGACTCTTTCTGCTTGCCCATGAAAGCTTTCCACCTTTGTTTTTCTTACTGTTTCTTCCTCATTGTTTATGTTTTGAAGAGGAGAGATGTTCCAAGGACCAGCTGGAAGCCTGCCAAGTGTTCCTCTTTAAAAACACTACTTATTCTTTTGATGGTTATTTTCTTCCCTGCTCTTCCTTTAAAGGTCTCAGTAGTCTTTTTTTTTTTTTTTTCTTATCCTGGAAATTAGAATTTCTTTTGAAATTTCTATCCACATTTCCCCTGGAAATTAGTAGTCCTGTATCTCTGATGCTGTGTTTAGAGGGTAAATAAGATGGTGTACATGAAGTACTTTTCAGGTTTTCAGGAGCCAAGTGCTATCTTAATTCTTTGAAAGGTGATAGCACTATTTACTTATTTCCTGATAAATCTTATAACACCTTGTATTCTTTTGTTTTTAAAGGGTCAGCCTAATATTAATGAAGGATTTACAGAAACTTCTTGTGCTGTGAATCTTGTTTTAAGATTAAGGTAAATAATTTAATTTTTTAAAATGTTGCCTTTTGTCTTTAAGAGTACCATTTCTTATCATCTCATTAAATTTTTATGATATGAATATGAAATAAAAATGTTAACCTCTTTAATCTCTAGTATGGCTAGCTATATGCAGTGTTATGTGAACTAATTGCTATCTTCTAATTGCTTACGAAAGAAGAAGAAAATGAAAAGCAGACTATGAATATGACTTCAAGCTCAGTGTGCCCTTCATTAAGGGTTCCCCTTCTTTCCTTCTTTTTCCCCCCTTGCAATGTAGGATCACAGTGAGAGATTTTTAATGAGTTTCTTTCACACTTCAGCAGTCAGTCTCTGACAGAAATAAACCATGACTGTATTACAAGTTGCCTGCGCAGAACATTTTTCACTGGCAGGTTTGATCAACCACTGTGTAGAAATGACAGATATATTTTGAAAGAACATTCAGTCTTCTAGGAAATAGATACAAATACGGTGCCTCTCCAGACTATGTCTAGTCTTTGTAGCTATGCAGTGAATAGCTTTTTAATAGAATCATATATGCAACTTGTATTCCTTGCTAAGTATTTTTGTGATAAGATAGTTTACTCTTTAAATACTTCTTAAATTTTACTCTTAAATGACCAATTTGAAAAGGAGCAAAATGCCATTCTCTCTGTTTTTATATGTGTGTGTTTGTGTCTTTATATGCATATTCATCTTGTATGTATTGTTGAGTGTGTATATCTTTAGCTGTACGTTTTAACTATATAGTATTCTGCTATGAGTATGTTTCTGCATCTATTTACATAGTATATAATATATAAACTAAGTATGTATTTATAATACACATTTTAAAATCCAAAGTGATTTTTTAAACATTTTTACAATAATCATAATATGATCTGGAATTCCATTTAGTACATTAGTTAATTATGAAAATAAAAAGATGAACTACTTTTTTTTTTTTTTTTTGTATGAGCAATATTTTGGATCTGAAATTTTTTTTAAAAGTATCTTATACAGATTTTTTTTTTTTTGACACAGGGCATTTAATGCATATTTATATTTAAAATTTTAGATAGCAATTTAAGCTTTTAAAATGGTAGTTTGTATGATGACATGAGTTATAAAGCTTTTGATTTTATCTGTATCATGCTGAATATTTAGCTACAATCAGTGTGCAACATTAGCCATTTAATGTCCAATATTAATTTGATGGTCCAGTGCATATTTAGCATAAAATATCATGTCTTCTCTTGAAAGAACAACTTAATTTGCTTTATCAATTATAAAAGATACAAAATCTAACCTATATCCATACCTTAGTTAGGTATTTTGGTTTTCATCAAATACTGATCATCAATAGCTTTTAGGCTTTGTTGAACTGGAATGATAAATACATAAACAATTTAAGTATATTTCTTTTAAGTTCATAGCATGCTTTCACATATATATTCTCATTTTAATTTCATTCCATTCCTACAGTTCATTTCAGCAGATTTTTTTTAGTTGCTTATTACATTCAAAGAAGCATGCTAAGCACTGGGGCTGACAGCAGCCCTTGCTCTCAGAGAATTTATAGACAACTTTAAGATATACAACTTTCATGGGATCAGTAAATACAAGGCATTGTAAAGAGGGACAGAGAATTAACAACTAAAGAGGTCTGGTCAGAAATAAAGGACCGAACACCTTGAAGAAATATAAAGATCAATTGTCTAAATACAGTGGAGATTTGGAATGTTGAATTCACAGAAATTCTGTTAGACCAATTTGACAGGAATATAGTGTGAAGAAGCTAATGTGAACTAAAGTTGGAAAGAGAGGTGGGAATAAAAGTTAAAGACTCTAAAACACTAGGCTTAGGAGTTAGCATTTTATCTAGACACAGTAGAGAGCATTCATGCCTTTTGAGATGAGAAGTAATACATTTAGACCTCTGCCTCAAAAAAGGTTATTTTGGTAGCCATTTGGAAGGTAGATTAGACAGGGGAGAGATTTTACAGAAAAGTACTTAATAGGAAACTTTTATCATAATCCAGGGGAAGGATTATGAGAGTCTGAACATAGGTGATGGCCATGGCATAGATAAAAGGAGATATAAGCAGACTGTTAAGAAGGTACAAATGATACAGCTTGATTGAATGTGATGTGTGAAGAAGAGGGAAGAGGTCAATATAACTTCAGAATTAACAAACGTATAATATTAGCTTCTTCTGAAAAAGGGAAAGTTTGAAATTAGAGGTAGATATGAAAAGGTCATGTGTTTTATATGTGTGGAGTGAGATAAACCTGTGAGACAGACAATCAAATGGGAGAAGCCCAATTTCTATTATGGAAATAGAAGTCAGGAGCAGGATTAAGGTTGAATATAAATTGGAAATTCATAGTGATGCTCACTATAGAGTCTAGTATGAGGAGAAGAGAAAGAGAGAGGGAAGGAAGGAAGGAAGGAAAGAAGGGAGGGGAGGGAGGGAGGAAGGAAGGAAGGGGCACATATACTAGAGGATAGAAAATGGATTATGACCTGCAAAGGATTTTAGAAAGGCAGTCAATAGGTAAAGGAGAAGTAGAGCAAAATTGCATCACAGAACTCCCCAAAAGTGAGTAAGAGAAACAAAAGATCCTTAACAGAGAAGTCAAAGAAGAAAAGACTGAGAAAAGGACATTTGATTTATAAGTTTAAGAGATTATTAGTAATTATGGAGCTCATAGTTTCAGTTGAGGATGGAATTGGAAACCTGATGTTAAGGAATGTGATAGTAAGGTAAGTTGAAAAACAGAAATATGGGAACCTTATTGTGTTTTTTGCTTTGTTTGTGAAATGGGAGAGATCTGGCTGTAGTTATACATAGATAGAAAGGAGGAATCTTGTATGAAGGACATGATTGATAGAAGAGAGGCAGATAAACATTGGAGCCCAGGGTGCAATTAGATGTAGTTAGCTTAAGGACAAGAAGAAAAAGCCACTTTTTCTCTAAAACCTAGAGTCAAGGAGGAGATGCTAAATCAAGATGTAAGGGGATTTTTAGTTTTGGAAGAGGAGAAATGCAGAAACTCATAGGAGTGTCCTCAATTCCCTATTAAAGCAAAGAGACTTTTGCAGTAGTTGTTTTTCTCTTTCCTTTACTTACTAGTGCTTTTCCATACCAGATTACCTTGTCCCTGATTTGTGTGTGCCAAATATACTTACTTACATGTCTTGTCTCCTCTGCTCTTTGAGGGAAGGAACTGGGTTGTTGTTGTTTTTATTTTTTTCCCCCAGAGCCCCTCATAGTGAAATGTATACTTGCTTACTTGATGCAGTCCATCTTCTGGGAAAGTCAGGGCTGAAGGAGTCTGCTGGACCTTTGGGAAAATAAGGGAGAATGGCTTCTTTGAGGGCTGGGAAGGGACATGTGGAAGAATAGCAGAAAGGACCCATTTGGTATTAGATAATATAAAGTGGCAGTGGACCTGGTTGGCATGGTTTTATAATTTCTGTCAGAGGCTGGTTATAGAGCATTTTTATATAATTGAAGCATCTCAGGTTTAAAGAAGTTTAGGTTTTGAACAGAGGTAGAACTAAGGGTTTTAGGTTTTGGAACTGGTTCAGCTGTGAAAAGGAGAGAGAACTAGAACAATCGAATATCAGATCAAATTGTTATTGTCCTTTCTTCTTGAAGAGGTGATGATCAGGGAGATGATGCCATGACATGCAAATGAATTGGATTTAAGTGAGGGAGGACTGGGCAAGGTCACCTGCTTCAGTCTCTCCTCCAAAGTCCTTGGAGTCCTGTGGCAAGATAGTTCAGGTTGACTGCTGATGGTCCCCACCAGAACAACCAGTAATGCCTTGAAGTAATAGAGAGGTTTCAGAGAGATTGGTGATCAGTGTATGATGTGGATTCCAGGGAAAGTGAGCCAAGAGGACGGAGGGGAAAACTAGGAGATCATCATCCAAAGTGGGAATTTCAGAGGATTTTCCCATGGAAATTATATAGGTTATGGGTATTGGTGATATCAAAGGAATGGCGAGTTTGGGCATAGGGTTTTGAGAAGATGGATGAATTTCAGGGTCATTATATGTGGATGAATGTCAATGAACTCCCCAACTTAAAGGACAGGGGCTGAGGTAATGAAGAAGACTTAGACAAGTGCTATACCTCTTAAGGAAGAAAGAACTATAACCTCACTATCTGTTGTCCTTATCAGTGATGAGCTGGATGAAATGAAATGAAAGTATAGTTCAAAGAAAGGGAGAAGTTGCAGAGTTCTAGTATACGAAGTAGAATCCAAAAGTAGCCATGGAGAGCAAGAAGCACCCAAGTCACTTTTGCTCAGTATTTTCACAGTTACAAGAGGAGGAACACACATTTGGAAAAGTAGCCAGAGGAGCAGTATTTTCTGAAGAGAACTATATATATTTTGAAATATCAAAAGAATGGAAGATAAAAAGGCCTAAACTGAAGAGGACTTTGTCATTAGTAGAGTGGGAATTCTAGAGGTTTCAATGGACTAGGAGATACAAGAAAGACTATAGAAGGTCAGAGCTGAGGTGAACAGGAGTAAAAGTGAGAAGAGAGTGCTGTGGCAAAAAAGTTCCTGAACTCTTGAGTCCATAGAAGCAGCGGGCTTTGATTTAATCTCTGATGGATCTCTTCAAGGTATCTGAAGAATTTGAGCTCTTTAGTTCAAGACTCTGTATTGCCTCTAGTTCTCTGTGGCTTGGGGTCTCTAGTAGATGTGGGTGGCCTTAAGCTCAGACTTCTGCTTTTTTTTTCAGTTCTTTGAAGTAGAAAGGGCAGTCATGGAGTCATTGAAAATTAGCAGTGGAAAGAAATTGAGGGTTCATCTGGTCCAGAATTCTTGTCTTCCTGTTACAGATGTGGAAACTAAGGTTCAGTGATACTAAGTGGTTTGTCCAAGGTCACAGAGGGAGGAAGTAACTGAGCTGAGACTTGCATCCAGATTTAAGGATTCTGAGCTCCATTCTTCACTGTACTTTTTATATGACAAGCATTTTGCTAAGTGCTGGGAATATAAAAAGAGACAAAAGACAGAACCCACAATCTAATGGGAGAGACAGAATGAAAACAGCTATGTACTAAAGGAAAGCAATAGCAGTAAAGGGGTATAAAGAAAGGCTTCTCATAGATAGTGGAGTATAAGGTAAGTCTTGGAGGAAGCCAGAGAAGCTAGGAGGGAGAGTTTTCTAGTAAAGGGAAGAGTCAGTGAACATTTTCAGAGCCTGGATCTGGAACATCTTATTTAGCAAATAGCAAGGAAGTCAGTGTCATTGATTATATATAAAGTAGTACACTGGGGGAAGTAAGGTATAGGGAGACTGGAAAGCATGAGGGATCCAGGTTGTGAAGGATTTTGACTGTCAAACAGCATTTTCTATTTGAATTCTGGAGGTGATAGAGAGCTACTTGTGTTTTTTAGAGGGGGAGGTACTATGGCCAGATCTGGGGCTTAGGAAAATTAATTTGGCATCTGAGTAGAGGAAAGATTAGAGAAGGGAAAGATTTGAGGCAGGAAACCACCCAGCGAGCTAATACAGTAATCCAGATTTGAGATAACAAGGATCTGTACCAGTATTCTGGCAGGGTCAAAGGAGAGAAGGGGGTGTATATGGGAGAGTTTATAAAAGTAAAATTGACAGACCTGAGTAACAGTTCAGATATGGGAGAGAGCAGGATAGTGAGGAGACTGAGAGGACACCTAAGTGGCATTTCTTGGTGACTGGGAGGATAAAGGTGTCCTTGATAGTTTCGGGGAAGTGTAGAAAGGGAAATGGTCTGGACGGACATATTTTAGTTTGAGTCATGTTGAGTTTAAGATGTCTATTTGACATTTTAAAATAGGAGTCTGGATGTTAGAAGTGGACAAATAGATTTGAGAATCATTGTTATAGAAGCAATATTTGAATCCATGAGAGCTGGAGAAAATTTAGAGGAAGACAGAAGGGGCACTGGGGACAGAGCCCTCTAAGAGATCCATGGTTAGCCGGCAGATCCAGCAAACAAAGAAAAAACACAACCAGGTTATAGCGGTGTTCTGGAACCTTGGGAGAAAGTACCAAGAAGAGGATCATGGACAATGTCTGAGGTGGCCGAGAGGCAGAAGCAGAAGGGGCTGGGGACTAGGACTTTGTATTTGGCAGTTAAAAGCAGCTCTGGTTTATGACAAGGGAGGAGGTCATAGAAAGAAAGTAGAATCACCTCTGTGGTTCTCACTCACCTGCTACTTCCCAGGGTCCTGAATTTCAACCCCCATTCTCTGTATTATCTCCTCTACACACTTGTATGCAATTTATGCATTATAATGTTTAATTTGAGAGCAGCTTCAATGGTATGGCATTAGAAAACTGAATTTTTATTTGAGTGGGTTTGTCAGGGGAGGGGTAGAGTTCTTAGAAAGCAATGGCTAGGATTCCCTATCATTCACATATCTCTTGGCACTTATTGAAATCTTTGACATACACAAATGCTATGAATAAATACATAATGATGAGGAGACATAAAATAGGTACCTAGGAATTATCCTCCTGCTTACTCTCATTGCCATTGTCTCTTGTAATTTTTGGAATGGTTTTCATCTTAGAACACCATCACTTAGCTTATTAGGGAGCATATAAGAGGTCATTCTTCTGACAGTATAAGGAGATAGATTGTTTCTCTTGGGAAGGAAGATTCATTTTGTAATTTATCTGTATGCTTTCTTCTCCCATGGCATTTAAAGAGAAAAATCAACTGACCCATGTTTTCAAAGTTGTTACGATTTGACTCTGTATGGCGGGTTTTTAGTCTTATGAGGTTCTGTCATATCTGGACTGATCATCTTTGATAAAAAGGGGAATGGAATAAGCATATATAGCACCCACTCCACTGTATGCTAGACACTGTGTTTTTAAAACATTGTCTCATTTAATTCTCAGAAAAATCCTGGGAAGTGGGTACTGTTTGTTATTATTTCCATTTTGTAACTCGGGAAGGTTTATATGATTTACTCAGGAGGTTTATATGATTTACCCAGAATCACACAACTAGTGTCTAAGGCCAAATTTGAGCTTTCTGACTCCAAGTACAGACTTTTAAACACTTTACTACCTAGCTGTGTCTCTATCATTTGTGTACTGTAATGAAGGATTCATACCCCTACCTAGTAGGAGAATTCTACAATATTATTTTCATTATACAAGAAGATCATTTGTGATTCTTATTCAGGATTTCCTTAATCCTAGAAGCATACTTACTGTTCAGTATAATGTTAAGTCAACTTATTGATAGTCAACTAATAAGATTTTAGTCCAGTCCCCTCAGATTACGGATGAGAAAACTGAGGGCCATGAAGGTGAAGTCATTTGCTTCTTTCTGCAGTTAATAAGTGACACAGTCAGACTTTCCAAGTAATTAATTGATTTTAAACTTAAATAGGAAAATAAAAAAAAAATTGCCACGTGCATAGCATTACATGAGAGAATTCATAATATTAAGCAATAAATTTTCATGTCAAGAAAACCTGTATAATAATAAATACTATATATTGTGTTCAGAACTGTCCATCTTTCTTTGCTTCCTTACAGGTTTTCTTTTGTTTTCTGCTCTTCACTTTTTACTTCTTTCTTTTTCCCTTTCTTTTCCTTCCAGAATTCTAATCCAAGTCATTTTAATCCAAATCTCTTTACACTGTAGCCTTCAGTTAATCATCAAGCATTCATTGAATGCCTACTATGTGCTTAGACACCATGCTAGGTGTTTAAGATATAAACCCAAGGAAAGTAACAGTTTCTCTGTCTCTGTCTACTACATTGTATTTAGTAATAAATAATAAGTGGCAGATCAAGAGTTGGTCTCAGAGTCAGGACAACCCAAATTTAAGTCTCCCTTCTGATATATAATAGCTTTGTGACTTTTGGTAAATAAATCATTTATCCTTTTCATTGTTCCTTGCAAAGCTTTTAGCTTGAAAGTTGCTGAGAAATTGGTAATCTACATCAATAGGGGAAATTTTGTCATTGGGAGTTCCTTACACAATGAAATTATAGTTCTATCCCATATATGTGTATATCCATAACACACACATGTATATGTATGTGCATTTAGATTCATGTTGTATATTTAAATATGTACATGTTGTTTCTCCAAATGAATATGAGCTCCTCAAGGAAAAGGGACTGTTTTATTTCTGCCTTTATATATCTAATACCTAGTGTAGCATCTGGCACACAGTGGGCATTTAATAAATGCTTGTAGATTGACTGAAATAAGTATTTTTGTCATCCAGTGTGAGAATTATTACAGTAGATTATTTCTTAAAGTACAGTTTCTCTTCATAAAAATGGAAAAACTCAACTGTAAATTAGTATCTCTGGGGATCTTAATATTTTTTATCATCTGTAAAATGGGTAGTCATGATTGTTAATCACCTCAAATATAAATTGCTTATTTGTTTAATTTTTATATCATTAATTTATTCCTATCACTATCACCTACATCTTGATTTCTCTTTGGAAAGACTTGTTGATCTGAAGTAACCATCTGAGTAAAGAAATAGAGGATATCATATTATGATTTGGTGGGAGGGAGTTCAAGCTATCCAGAACACAAACCAGAAATATTGGTTTTTTTATTAAGTAATTTCTGAAGTTTGTTCTTGAAATTATTTGTCTGCATTTACACTTAACTTGTTTGTCTATAAAGTAGAAATAATTATGGACATCAATCTTATCAGTCAGGTAGGTGTTGGCTACATTTTTATTAACTTTTACTTTCAAAAAATAGCATTAAATATTACCTTAATGAGTCTGCTGCTCAATTAAGGCAGTATTCTCTGTGGTTTTTGTTCTTTTGGTTTTCCTGTTATCATAGTCACTGATATTTTTTCCTCTCAATTTATTAAGGTTGAGAGCACTGTAACAATTGATTAGAAGAAATCAGGGAGTTGAGGGGAGGTTTTCTCCTACAGCCTTCAAAAGCTGCTCCCATCTCCCCTTCTCCCTAGCACCACCTACACACACACACACACACACACACACACACACACACACACACTTCTAATAGATACTTTGCCTCATTTTTATGGGGAAAAAATAACAATGACTCTTATCTGTCAACAACTCTTTCCCTTCTTTTCCTCATCTGCCAGCCTCTTGCTACCATCTCCTCTCTATAGTCTCTTACAAAAGGAGTTGGTTTTTTTCTCTTCACCAAGGTCTTCACCTCTCCATGTGACTCTGATCACATTACTTCTCTTGTTCTCCAATCTATTTCCCTTATCCCCTTTAACATGTCCTTATCTGCTATTGTCCTTTCCCACTCCTACAGGCTTACTTTACTCAAAAATTTTTAAAAATCTCTCATTTGATTTACTTACCATTCCCACTAGGTACCTTCCCATATCTCCCTTCCTTTTTTGTACATAATGCCCTTGAAGATCCTGTTTACATTTAGTACCTGTCCTAGTTTTCTTCTTTCTCTTCATTCTAGGAAATCATTGTTCAACTGAAACTGCTCCATGATTGCCAGGGATCTTCTCACTTCCAAATCTAGTCATCTCCTCTCATTCTTGCCTTCTTTGGTTTTTCTGTTTGATTTGACATCATTGACCATCCTCTTTGCCTCTCTGGCTGCTCAGGATATTGAGCCTCCTCTCCCTCATTATTGATGGTAGTACCATCTTTCTTGTCATCTAAATTTAAAACTTTAGAATTATTCTTGTCAGTGTTCTTTTCCTTGGTGTCTGAATGATCTATTTCATCCTTTCTTCCATTGACACTGACAAAACTGATTCAGATCGTCTTTAACCTCTTATTTGAATTGTAATAGCTACTTACTAGTTTCCTCCTAGCTTGTCCCCTCCTAATGTTTTATTTTTATACCACTAGGACAGTGATTTTTCCCTAATATACCAAGAGTGGGTCATTCTTGTGATCCTAAAACTCTCACACTGCATATATGAAAACAAAACAAAACAAACAAACAAACAAAAAACAAGCCTCCTGATTGTTCTTTCATTCTCCTCTCAGGCTCACTCTAATCTCTTTTTCAACTTTCTTTTCATATCTTTTGCTTTCCAGTCAAACTGGACTGTTTAGCCACTCCCATTTTTTAATTTCTTTGAATTGAATGGGATAGTTGCCTGTAACATCCTTTATAGCTTCCAACATTCAGTTTTTGCTTTCATTTTGGAAGACAAAATGTTTTTAAGGATTGTTGCCTGTTTCTGTCTTTGCCCTGATTTTAAACTGTTCCTTTAACATCTCCTAATCATTTAATATTATGACAGGCAAATCAGAAAGTATTTTTTTAAAAATAGATTCTAACCGTAAAAGTTGGCATTGTATAGAATAACATTGACTTGTTTTTGCAAAATTCATCTTCTGGGCATCTTGTCTACCTTGTTTACAAGTCTGCTAATGGCCTGAGGAAGGGGCTGTGTTATTCATAAAAGGTTTGCTTAGTGTGGCATGTTGGATAGAGGGCCAGCCCTGAAGTCAGGAAGATGATTTGAGATCTATCATTAACACATGTTGGTTCTGGGCAAGTCACCTAACTTATCAAATGTCTAGGTAACTCTCTAAGACTACATAGTCTTTACTATAGCAAAAGTACTGACTGCATTGGGAGAGGGAGTTCCTTCACCCAGGAATTATGTGTTTCTGTGAAATTTCAGATCCATTTCTTTATATGTCAGTATAGAAGATTTTTCAGTTCTTCAGATTTATGTATGTCACGTTTTCCACTAATCAACAAGAAAATATTAAGTGCCAGTTTATGTACCGTCTAGTTATATGTTCAGTGCATAGCAGCTGGTTGTAATAGTTTATAAAGGTAAAAGCAGGTCTTGGAAACTGTCCAAAGAAAGCACTTTTTAACATTTAATTTTCATCTTTAAAAACTAATCCCAGAATTTGGGAAACCTGCAAATAATATGATATGGTTAAAAAAAAAAAAAACCCAAAACCAACATAGGAATTAATTTGAAGTACTTATGCATATAAGACACTTCAGGGTAAGAATGTTGTATCTTTGGATATTCTCTAAGAAGACTGAAGTTGGATTTTTAGCATTGGGCACACTGCTATCCAGTATCCACGAAGATAGATGACATCTCAGTTTGCAGCTGGCTCACAAACTGTAGGAAGAAATGTGCACCTGCATTTTCCAATACTGCTTCTGTGTTTTGACATGTTCAGCAGTTTTTTTCAAAAGTTCCCATCACTGTCACAATTTTGTAAATCTTTCAGATTTGGTGAATATAGTGAAGGCAGAGGGAAAACTATAAGTGGAAAAAGTTGGGTGTTAAAAGAAATATTCTTGGCATGTGATACTTAATTCACAGGTCCCTTGTTTTATCTATGGGGATGCTCATTTTGGTTATGCAGGTAGTATATCTAGAATAGTAGGATTGTAGATGGACAATGGAAGGAAACAGAGACTATGTAATGCAACCCACTCATTTTATACAACAAAAAACAGAGTTCCAGCTAAACCAAATGACTTGCCCAGGATTAAACTATTTGCCAGAATTTAGAGATAGTATTCAACATTTAAAAAAAAAAAAAATGTTACTAAGTGCTTCCTATGTGCAAGGCGCTCTCCTTGGTACTGTAGATAAAGACAAAAACAAAGAATCCTTGTTTTCGGGGAGTTTGTATTCTTCTGGATCTAAGAAACTAAATTTTTTAAAGATCCTCTATAGCTGGCTCAGCAAACATTTATGTGTGCTAATCATTGGGTATTCAAAAAAAAGTCTAAAGACAGTCTCAGCTCTCAGGAGTTCGTTCACACAAACAGCTATTTACAACAAAAACACACAAGAATAAATTAAAGGTAGTGTTAGAGGGGGAGATGGTACCATTAAGGAGGACTGGGAGAGGCTTTTTTTAGAAGGTATGATTTTAGCTGAAATTTAAAGGAAACCAGTAAAGTCAAGTCTGAGGTAAGGAAAGAAGGAGGTGGGGGGTGGGGGGTGGGGGGGAGGCAAATGACAATGGATGGAGTCAGTAGTCGGACTATCTGGTGAGGATGTCAGTGTCCCTGGATTATAAAATATTTAGGGGAATGGAAGGTGTAAGAAGATTGAGAAGGCTGGAAAAGTTCATATTATGAAAGACTTTAAAAACCAGACAGTTTAAGATTTTTATCTTGGAAATAATAGGGAGCCAGTGAAGGTGAATAGGAGAATGATATGGTCAGATTTGTATTTTAAGATTATCAACAATGGCTGAGTTAAGGATGGACAATAGAGGGAAGAGATATGAAACAGAAATATTTACCAATAGACTATGGCATCTGTGAGGTGATGGTCTGTGCTAGGATTTTGGCAGTGCCAGAGTAGAGAAGAGAATATGTATGAGATGCTACAATAGTAGGATTGACAGAATTTGGCAACACATTGGATATGGGGATTACCCTCACCTGCAATGTATGCATCATGTATGCATACACCTATATGCAGATGATTTTCAAATTGTTTCAGCCAGCTCTAACATCTCTCTTTACCACCAGCCTTGTATTTAGAATTGTCCAGTAGATAGTGTAAACAGAGTGTCCTGTAGACATCTTAAACTCAACATGTTCAGAAAGGAGTTTTGTTATTTCCCCTCTCCTCTTCCATACTATCCCTCTTATTGGTGTAACATCATCTTCCCAAGCAGGCTCACAATCTCCATGTCATTCATTCTCAACACCTCACCTCCTCAAAATATTAAATTAGAATTAGTGTTTATGTCTTGGTGGTCTCAGTAATTGCTTCCAAGATTTTACTTAGCAGATCCCTTTTTGTAGTTTATTTTTTTCTGGCTTCCATGTGAGATGACATAAAGAGGAAGCTGTATATAATTTTTCCCCAGCAGCAGGTGGAGACAATTTCCCAGCCTGAACAGGGAATCTGCTGCTCTCCTTTAGCCCTTTAAACAATTCTGCACTTCAGTTTTGTATGGAAAGGTTGTCTCTGAGTAGTTGTCTTCTTGATCAGATTTGAGTAATTCAGGGGACTGTTTTCAAAGTGATTTCAGCTTTTGGTTACCAGGTCTCTGGAGATGATGAATGGTAAGATTTCTTGCTCAAAAATTCTGAGTCTTGAAAAGTAACAAGCATATGTCAGTGCTGGAGCTTCCTCTGCATTTATAGGCTCTTGTTGAAAACAAGTTTCATATTTTTTATTTCATTTAATCACTGCTGAAGAACTAGAAAACTTTGCATTACTTGATAAAAGTCAGTCATAAACTTCATGGTGGAATGGAAGGTAGGTCAGTAGTGTGGCTCTGAATCACAGGGCCTGACTTTTCTCTGTTACTCATATTAAAGGAAGGTGTTTCTCTTTGATACACTATAAATGGTTTCTTTTCTAGAAGATGGTCCATTCCCTTCTGATATCCCACCTCAGGAGAAAGCATTGATTATAGCATAGAAGTGATTTTTGAGATGGTATCAAAATAGTGTCTAAAGTTAAAGGTAGAGGTTTCTATGGTACCCTTTTACTTTAGATTGAACCTGTGGAGAATACCCCTTTAGGATAAGGTATGTGGGACTCTTTGAAACAAATGTCCTTTTTTACAACTTCTTCTTGTTTATATGGCTAATTTAGGAATTGACCACATTGGCAAAATCCATAAAATGCTAGCCCCCATCTTTGTTTCTAGCCAAAGACCAATAGAAGTGCTTATCGTTTATGGAACAGATACCGTGTGCTGGATATTGTCAGCCAAATCTGGCCTCATCTGTCAAATATCCCCTTGCCATTTTTGCATATAGCTAGGTATCTGAGAAGTAATGCACTCTTGAATCCATCACTGGTTTCCTTAACACTTGAGAATCAGAAATCATTATCTTAGCTGCCAGACTTCCACTTGCTCAGGATTGTGTTATCTGTGTGATTCCAAGCAAGTCACTAAACCTTTCTCTGCCTTAGTTTCCTCATCTATAAAATAGAGGTAGTAATGGCACCTAACTCTGGGGTTGTTGTGAGAATTAAATGACATATATGTGTAAAGTTCTCTGCACAATTGGAAGTGTTACATACATTATTGTTGCTGTCATTATTATTTTTAATTTGCCTTTGGGGAAGAAAATGTCAGACCTGTGGCTGAAATTTGTTGAATGGTGTTTTGAGTTCCTTGGGACTAGTGGTAAGTGAGGGTGGAAAGGTCAGGAGTATGAGTAGAAGAGGAGCACCTTAGAATAATTCTGTACTTGAAAATTGTTGTGGGAAAGAAAAACCAGAATTTCATTCTGGTTCAGAGGAGTATTAGAAGTCAGTTAGCCTATCGGAATAGGAGATTGTTAAGGGAAATCAATTTTTTAAAGAGATATAGGTATCCTAGTTTGTTATCCTCTTTCTGAATCTGAACTCTTAGAAAGATAGCTGCCTACATATTTTCTTACATATTCAAAGACTAAAACTCTAGATTTCTGCGGTAATATGTTCCAGTTCTTGCTCTGATGAGTTTGTCCACATTAAATAAATGGCCTAAATAACTTTGGCCTCCAAGGGAAACATGAATTATTATTATTATTCCATTTTTTTTTTTTTTTTTAGTAATGCAAGTAAACATTTCTTGGACGCAAAAATAAATAAATAAATAAAATAATGTACCTGGCTGCTAGCTACATCTGTATGTATAAGACTTTTTCAGAAACCCAGTGTTATCTTTTCTGGACACATCTTTAAAAATTGACTCCAGGACTTTTGTTGTAACTAAATAAATGAAACCACTTTCTGCACTAGAGGTAAGCCTTTTGCATTGCGGTTACTCCAGTGAAGCCATTAGTTTTTGCTACTGCACTGCATCTTCACTGGTGTGATAAATTAAGAGTGGGATCTGGTGAGAACTGTAGAATAACTTTTCAGTCCCCTACTTGGGAGATTTTATCAACATGCTGACTTGATGATTGTCTCTGAGCTTTGTGAAAAATCTTGGGAATCAATTAAAATCATACCTTTACTTTTATCTAGATTCTCTTCTAAGTTTCTTTAGGATTGAGAAAATAGTATCAGCCAAATTACAAATGCAGTGTGAGCTTGAATTTGATTTTTAAATTTTGAGCAGTCTTAATGTTGTTTGTAAGTGTAATACTTTGAATGGAGTAGGTGTTTTGTTAATGTTTGTTGGTTTGCCTCAGAGAAAAATAAATTTGTCTTGGAGTGCTCTGATGAATTCTTAGCTTTTAAAAATGATCATGCAAACTTGCAGAAGTGCTTTGCAAATCTACAAGAACCATAAAAAAAGCATTATTTTTGTCATATTTTGAGCAACAATATTTATTAGCTTACATTACAAATTAATAGAAAATTTTATCTATTAATTTCTTTTCTTAAATGCTAATTCTTTTGCAAGATGGGAGAGGATAAACATATATTAAACACCTACTATGTGTACTGTATTGTAATAAGCATTTAACAAATATTATCTCACAAAATATTATTTTGTGTTGCCATTTGACATTTAAGAAACAATATCCAGTATGTGGAAATAAGTTTAGAAGAATTGTGCCTGTGTAATCTATATCAAACTACTTGCTGTCTAGGGGAGGGAAGGAGACAAATGTGGAACACAAGTTTTTGCAAGGATGGGTGCTGAAAACTATTTTTGCTTGTATTTTGAAAAATAAAAAGCTATTAATAGAAACTGTATCCAGGATTTAGACCATTTTGTTCAGAAGTTGTCTTGCCTTTTCTTGGAAAATCATTTTTAAAAATTAGGATAGTATTATCAGATAGCATATTTAATATAAATTATATGGCCAGTCATAATGATACATACTTATAATTGTTTTTGCTGGGAGAGTCTAAGATTCGTTTAAGCTTGAGGCTGAAGGCAATCAGGTCTCTGAAATAAGCCTAATTCCCAGGTGGTGGCCCCCTAAGGACAGAATACTATCATGTTGCCTAATAAGGGGCAAATTGTCTCACATTAGAAAAATGGAGCACATTAGAGTATACATAGTGATTAGTGTTGGGATTCAGCCCTAAATATCTGCTGTACTTACAGTTGGACATGATAGGGAGACCCATTCTCAGATTTTATTAACCAACTGATTATATGGTTATTCCTCCAAAAAAGATGTAATGAGAGCATCTATTCAACACATAACATTCTATTAAGCACTGTGGGGAATACATATACAATTCAACAAACATTTATTAAGTGATTATTGTGTGTGCGTTAATTGTGCCAAGTACTGTGGATACAAAGAGGAAAAAGGGAAAAGTCTCCTATATCAAGGGATATTTTCCTAGGTTACAGGTAGAAGTATGTTCTAGAGGGAGAAGACACTGACCACTGAGAACCTTTGGAAAGGTCCCTAAGCTGTTCTTTGAAGAAGGCCACAAGGGAAGAGAGTCATTTCAGATGTAGAGTGCTACCTGTGCAAAGGTGCAGGCCTGTGTGATGGATTACTGCCATAACTTGTCAGCAGTTTGGGAGGTTACATTGACTGGAATGGAAAGTACACAATGGGGAGTAATAGGAAATAGGACTGGAAAGGTCAGTGGGATTCAGATTGCTGCACTAATAGTTTTATACTTTATTCTGGATGTCATAGAAAGCCACTGCATAGGGAAATAACCCGGTCAGACATGTGTTTTAGCAGTATCAGTTTGGCAAATTGATAGGAAATGGGGAAGACCGGAAGCAGGAAGAACAATAGCGATCCAGTCAGCTAGACAAGGTAGGAGGGGACTGCTTGAACTGAGAGAAAGGAATAGACAGGAGATGTTGGGGAGGAAGTGGCCGAGGTTGGGAAAGTAACTGCATGGGAACAGTGAAAGAAAGGATAATCCGAGTTAAGGCTAAGGTTATGAACCTGATATGGTGGTGGTTGAGATTTGTTCGGCATTCTCGAAGAAAGAAGGGATGCTGTGACAGGCTGGATATTTAGGGAAGGGAGGGCTGAGCAAGGTCATCTGCCTCACTTTCCTCTCCAGGCCCAGTTAGGTCCAGGAGCTAGATACAGATCAGGGCAACTGGGAATGGCTCAGGATGCAATGGGAGAAGCTGGCCTTTTTAAGCTAACATCTTCTTCAGTGATTAAGGCCCGGCCACAATTGAGACAAAGAATCTCTTAGTCCAAAAAAATCTAAATAAAGTAATTAATCTGGAAGGGGAAATAATTTTTAACAATAATTGGCACAGTTATAGAATTTTAAAGTTTGCAAACTCTTTTCTTTTGCTTCAGCACAATCCCCGAGGTTTTATAGGAATTATAATCCCCATTGTCAGAGAAATGAAATGGTAATATAATAACTACTTAGTCTTAGATTAGTGAGATTAGATTTCAGGTCTTTGGAAGAAGATGAGTTTGGCAAAGAGAGCTCTTTGAGTTATAATGATGTTGATAATAATAATAAGTTCCATAAATATTACAGGTAAAATATTATTCATATAATTAGAATTGGAGAAGCCATTTAATTCACTCCTCTCGTTTTCAAATGGTATATTCAGATGTATTAAAACCACCTGTCCAAAGTCACTTAGGCACTAAGTGGCAGAGGTTAGATTCAGATCTGGCTTTTTTTATTCTGAATTCTGGACTCTTTTCCATTGTACCACACTGCCTCTTATGTAGAGCTGCAGTAAAATCCTAAATCTATGTGAGAGCGGAGGCAGCCCCTCTTTCAATCATTTAATAGTCTAATTGGGATTAGAATACCTATAAACATATAGGTAACATGACAGTTTAAAATGAATTGTCACAATGAGTGCTTTATATTATTAGAAATGCTGTGGAGTTCAGAAGAGGCAAAAGGAGGTCTTTGGCAACTAGACTAATTATAGAAGTTGATCTCTTTTCTAATTCTGTCTTTTTTTTTTGGTATTGTAGAGTAGGATTTGATGAACAGTTATGTTGTGGGAAAGCTAATTTGGATCAGAAGAAAGATTTAGAAAATGATGGAAATTGTTATAAGCAAAATTGTGGGATGTTGGAACTGGAAAGAATCAGAGGAACATGAATCAGAGGGATCTTATATATCATATAGTCCATCGCTTATTTTACAGATGGGGAAACTGAGGCACAGAGGAAAGGGGGCTTGCCTAAGACTTCAGAGATTGTACTTGGCAAAACTGGAGTTAAAACTAAACTCTTCTGACTCTTCAGATCAGCAGTCTTTCTATTGTTCCATTCTGCCTTGTGATTTTTACTTTTTTTTTTTTTTTTTTTAATAAATTTTTGATATGAGCCACCAGCAATGGTTTGAACATACCTAGTGTTTATGAGTGTCGGTGGCTGCTTGTGTTTCCCTACTTTCTTCTGGTTTACTTATTGCAATCCATGGTCCTGTTAGGTTCCATTATCTTCTTTTATCCCAATTTATCTCCTCACCATGGGACCGTTTCTGATCTTTGCCTCTAGTCTGTGTTTCAGGATATTTCACTATTTCTGCCACCATTACATTTTTCTTCTTTTAAAAAAAATATTTAGTGTTTCTTGTTTATTTCTTCTATCATGAATGTAAATGTCTTGGGCATTTCCACATACAAAGAGCAGTAAAAATGTATTTATATGAATCTATGATTATCTATTATATACTGCTTGACTTTTAAAAAGTGTGTGTATATAAAATTTAACATGCTACAACAGTTCCATGTTAATCTGTGTCCTCCTTTTAAACCTTCTTCTGTTCTCCTGTATATTTTTAATGTTTCATCCATTTTTTTCTTCTTCTTTTTTATTTTTTCCTTTTTTCTGAGGCTGGGGTTAAGTGACTTCGTTAGGGTCACACATCTAGGAAGTGTTAAGTGTCTGAGATAAGATTTGAACTTGGGTTCTCTTGAATTCAAGGCTGGTGCTCTATCTACCGCACCACCTAGCTGCCGCTGCTGCCGCTGCCGCCTCCTCCTCCTCCTCCTCCTCCTCCTCCTCCTCCTCCTCCTCCTCCTCCTCCTCCTCCTCCTCCTCCTCCTCTTCCTCCTCCTCCTCGTCCTCTTCCTCCTCCTCCTCCTTTCTTCTTCTTTTTATCACTATCACTGTGTTCGTACCCTCGACTCCCCAATTCCCATAAAGGTGTGTGAATTTGGAGTGAGAATGTATGTGTTGAATATTTTTGGTAGCTTTCGTTTTTTTTTTTTTTTAAATTTTATAAGTATAACTTTTTTTTGACAGTACGTATGCATAGATAATTTTTTTTTTTTTTTTTACAACATTATCCCTTGTACTCCCTTCTGTTCCGAATTTTTCCCCTCCTTCCCTCTACCCCCTCCCCTAGATGGCAGGCATTCCCATACATATTAAATATGTTATAGTATATCCTAGGTACAATATATATGTGCAGAACCGAATTTTGTTGTTGTTGTTGTTGTTGCAAAGGAAGAATTGTATTGGGAAGGTAAAAATAATCTGGGAAGAAAAACAAACAAACAAACAAAAATGCTCACAGTTTAATAATCTGGGAAGAAAAACAAACAAACAAACAAACAAAAATGCTCACAGTTTACACTCATTTCCCAGGGTTCCTTTTCTGGATGTAGCTGATTCTGTCCATCATTGATCAATTGGAATTGGATTAGCTCTTCTCTATGTTGAAGATATCCACTTCCATCAGAATACATCCTCGTACAGTATCATTGTTGAAGTGTATAATGATCTCCTAGTTCTGCTCGGTTTTGGTACATACAGGGTAACTTGCTTTTAAAAAAATATATCTTCGATGCTTTCTTTGCTCTCATTTTTAGCATTATGTAATTCCCTCTCTTTCCCCCAATCATATCACAGAATCAGAGCAGGAAGGGTATTTAGAAACTGTTGAATCGAAGTTCTTCATTTGACAAATGAGGAGATGAGGCACAGAGAGGCTAAGGGACTGTCACACCATCCGTAATTACCTAAGATAGCCTTTAACTCCAGATTCTCCTCCCTTCACATCTAGTATCCTGTCCTTTAAGCTGTCTTGTGTTGTCTCCTACATATGTTCTGCACTTTATTGCACTACTTCATCAAGATTTTTGGATGGTGGTTGTCATTTTGATGATCAAACTAAGCCAATCCTTAGTGACATATCACACCCGAAAGCCAACTTTGAGGCATCTAGCCAGCCACTAAGTTCAGGGACAGCAGACTTTATTGCAGGAGTCTTGGAACGAACATTGCATATTGAATGGCAGTAGAAGGAGATATTTCTCCCCTCCATTCCATTTTCTTACTATATCTTAGAAACTGAATCTGAAGAAAGCATTAAATCTGAGGAGCAAGAGAGACTTTACAAGGAGGGTATCTGGCATTAAACTGACAATCCATTAATGTACATCCCAGCTTTCTTGGGGGCCTTTTCCCAAACCTCAAAAGTTAACATAAAGACTTGTTGGTGTTCCTGCCTCAGGGATATAATTCTGAAAGAAAGAGATAATAGAAAAATAATGCACTAGGCCATGTTGTGGAGGTGAGAAAAGATTTTTAGGAAGAAAACCTCCTCAGAGGACAGAATAATTACTTCATAGGGTTATGGAGATTGCTGTCAAACAGCCAAAGCCCCAAATAGAGGTAGTTTTTAATGTTGTTCTGTTATAAAAATTTCCCCCAACAGACAATTCCTTCATATAAGGCGAACCTTCACCCAAAGATATTTATATCTTAGATGTAATGAAGCAATCAGAACTCATGCAAAATGGAAATTAAGATATTCTACTTTGAGGATATAGAATAATAATGCTCCTCATATACCCAGGTCAGAGAGGGTGACCTTGGTGAAAATATTTACAATCTGAGATATTATGTGAGACTTTTAAGTCTTTGTAAAATAGTATGAGCTGCAATATATTTCAAGATAAAAACTAAGGGAGCCATCTGAAAAAAGTCATTGCTTGAGCAGTGGCCTAGATCTTCTGCTGAGGTCTGCCTGTGGCCATGACACTTTCTTTGGACTTAAATGAAATCTACAATTTCACTTTCTTTTTCATCCTAGTAATGGGAATTTATAACAAGCGTATATGTTTGTTCTGGGTATTAGTTTGAGGAGGGGAGAGGGAAGAGTGTTGTATGTATGTGTACAGATTTCTCTTTAAAATTTAGGAGCAGATATAGCATGAGTTAATGAAGAAAAAAAAACTATTATTTTTCATTTGAGGTTTTCTGTTACTCTTTTTTACTGTAGTTAAGTTAGTCACTCTTTTATTTTATACTTTTTGGTTTGGACTTTTGTCTTCATTTTCATCCAGTGTTGAGAACCTCTCTATTTGTAAAGGATATGTTCTCTCCCAAAAGAGCTGTGTAATTGTTCTGCAAATGATAATATTAGAGATTTCCCTAATGCTATAAGAAGTTAGCTGACTAAGCTAGGATCTTTACTTCAATCCTTTGAAATTTTTGTTATTTCCCTTATATTTTTCCATCTCTGCTTGAATCCCCAAAATATATATAAACATACATGTATTCATATGACCCAGACCTCTCTCAGATACCAGTTTCATCTTCCCAACTGCCCACTACACATTTTCACCTATGTGGTTGCCTGGTAACTCAACATTAGCCTATCCCATATCAAGCTCATTATCTTACCCCTTCTGCCACAAAGGAAAAACTCCAACTCAGCACATTACAGTTTCTTTATTTTTATTAATTGTGATACTATTTTCAAGGTCCACACCTGTAAAGGGCTGAAACTGAGTTGATTCACTGAGGTCAGACAACCAAGCACTTAAGGTTAATTACTAATTGGACAATTCTCTATTAGAATATATTTGAAAAATGGTCCTTCCCACTATCCTGTGCTGGCCCAATCGTTTGGTGTATACAGAGAATTGTAGGAGGGACTTGGAGGTGGAGTAAGACTAGCCAGGGTCACTTCTGGGCCGGAGATGAAGAGGAGAGGTTGTGGAGATACTGTGTCCATCCAATTCACTCCTACCCATAAAGACCAAGAACTTTTGTTTATCCCGATTCTGGCTGATTCTAAGGGTATCCAAGGTGCTAACATGATCATCACACACATCCTTTTTATTTTTTATTGAATTTTTAATTTCTCCTATTCCTTTGTCCTACCACATCCAAGATACCAGTGGTTTCCAACTCTGAAATTCTCTCACAGTCTTCTGAATATCCTTTCTGGCTTTCCTTAATGTTTGGATTTCTGCAATATCCTCTTGAATTTTTTTTTTTTTTTTATAAAGAAGCTAACTTTTTTAAAGAACCTTCCTACCACAGTCTATTTACATGGCACTTCAAGATTAATCTTCCCCAAATGTGTTTTTTTTTTCATATTATCCTCACTTTTTCCTCCAATGTTTTCTACTGGCTCCTTATAACATGTAGAATATAATCTAAGCTTATCCTTACTTTTCAAGTCTTTAATGACTACTTCAACCTTAATTGCCATTATTCCTCAGTTGTTGTGAGTTAGAAAGGCTGACCATAACATTGTGAGTTAGAAAACCTGAATTCTAGTACTGGCTTAGCCATCAGCTAGCTGTGTCTATTATTCTTGTGGCTCTATATTGTATTCCTTTCTTTTCTGTTTGTCAAAATCCTAAATATCCTTCATGTGCTCTCTGAATTTTTCTCTGAATTATTCCCCACAAGGAATTATCTGTGAATCTTCTTAGCCCTACTCCCCTTCCCTCAAAAAAGCTCCCCACCAAAAAACCCATTTATGTTTGTACTTCTCTTATACACTGATGGACTCTTGCATTATATTATTTGTATACATTTTATCTTCCTTATAAAATATTAATTCCCTTTTTTCTCCCATAATGTCTGGCAGTGTCATGTACATAATATATGCTCAATACATGTCATGAATTAATCAGACATTATTTTGAAACATTTAACACTTTTTAATATGTGTGGAGTTATACTAATGTTAAATCCCTCCTGTATATTTTATCACATTCAAATCAACCAAATTTCTTATAATATGTGTAGTTTGGAATTTGAGAAGGTTTTTTTTTTTTTTTTTTTAATCACATATCTTCAAGATTTTCTCACAAGCGGTATGGAAAAGTCATCCTTCCCCTCAAATATAACAGCTTATGTCTTCCCATATATTTCTGAGAACCATTTATACCTTAGCTTCAGGATTAAAATAATAATTGCTTTATTTTTAATTAATAATTTTAAAACTCTTTAAAACACTTGTCAGAAAACTAAAGTGTGCCATTGGTGAT
Organism: Sminthopsis crassicaudata; assembly: GCF_048593235.1. NCBI lineage: Eukaryota > Metazoa > Chordata > Mammalia > Dasyuromorphia > Dasyuridae > Sminthopsis > Sminthopsis crassicaudata. Next base: position 445,188,653 of record NC_133619.1, read on the forward strand.
CAGGACTGAAATGGACATTCATAAACAGTACTTAATCTTATTCTTGTTCCAAAAATAGACAAAGCATTGAGCCTAGACATTCTTGATTCTAGCTTTTCAGAGACCTCAGGGGACCAACCAAAAACATCTAAAAGGCACTCTGGGTATAGAAGGCTTTCAGACTGAGAGTGGATCAGCCATGTCTAACATTGATCCTGGCTTCAGGATTTTCAATTACACAATTGTTTGGCAGTTAGGGACAGATACTGGTTTGTAAAAGGCCCTTTCAAATCATTTAGAAATGTTTTGTCAATGAGTACATCAACAAGCTGAAAGAGGTCAGTGGACTGGGGCCTGAACATAAAAATATATTGTACTTTCTCTTTCCATTTAGCCAAGAGTAAGTTTTACTTGTGCTCTGAAAAAGTACTTAATTAAATTAGTACCTGCTGTTCCTTTGGTGATCCAAATGTGTTCTTAATGTCCATATACAGTAAGATCCTGAAATGTTGTCTTCCTTGTGTTCCATGCAATCATTGCTAGCCTACAGCTTTTCTGAATGATAGCTCTAGTAATAACAGTAGTGATGATCATCATTATGATATAATACTGAACTTGTAGCACTATTTCTCTAGGTATTTTTAAGTTCAAAGATGTCTTTCATGATTTGTGTAGATAACGTGGGTGATATCTATATATTCTATCTTGGCATAAACAAATCACCAAAGTACAAGGTAAAATGTTAGAAAGATACATATTCTGGGATCATTACCATTCTCTCAAATGAATATCAGTATGCATTGAATTTAAATTCCACTCAAACCTTTACTAAGCATCTCCTAGGCAAGGTTCTTTTGTTTTTATTTATTTATTTTTTTATTGTCATACCTTAATTTACCCCTTAATCTCTAATGATTTTTCTACAACAAAGCAAAGTTATTACATGTTAATCTGTAAAGGAAAGGTTTGGAGGGATAGAATTTAGCTAATAAAGATAATGACTTCAAAGCCAATCCTGCTTCATAATTTCATTGTCACATTTAAATGTTAAGCCTGATATAAAATACCAAGCACACTTCAGCATAGAACCATACATTTAAAGCTGAAAAGGACCTTGAAGCTAGATATCTAGTCCATCACTTGCATTTTACAGTTGAAGAAACTGAGTCCTGGAGAGATGAATAACTTTTACAAGATCACATTTGTATGTTCATAATCATAATTTAAACACATGTATGATCAGAATTATAATTTACAAATCCAAATTCATTACTTTTCTACATAGTTCTGTATTTTAATTAAAATTAAAATCAGTTCATAACTTATTTTAAACATTAAACCTTTTTATATTGCATTAGTGCTTGTGAGGAGTAACTTTGGAGCTTGGATGGCACAATAGAGAGGACATAGGGCCTAGAGCCAGGAAGAGCTGAGTTCAAATCCTGCCTCAGACATTATTAGCTGTGGGACCCTGGGCAATTCACTTAACTACATTGTTTGCCTCTTCTGTCAAAAGGAGATAATTAAGGATAATAGCTAAAACTTATCTTCCTAGGGAAGTTGTGAAGATTAAATGAGATTATATTTATAAAGTACTTTGCACAGTGTCAGTCACATAGGAAGCACTTAATAGCTGATTGTTCCTTTCTTCCTTTCCTATTAAATAATTACAAGTTAGTAAGCTTATCATTCTTGTTTTGTCTTATTATATCTCCTTCATCCAGGATCTCCTTAGGAACTTAAATGTCCCCTCTCCTCTGGTACTCTTCCCTAGCTATCTCCATAATGTCTTTCAGCACTATATTTACATGCTTTGACAAGTGTGTCTTTTTATTTTTAGTACTCTGTAATATGATGCTGGTATAAGACTATTGAACTACTCTGGCTCAACCCTACAGAAAGCTGTGGATTTATTCAAGATGCTGCCAATATGTTTACTCTTTGACTTTTTTAAAGCTATCTTATGAATATTGGTTTTTTGTACCCAATGTTAGATAAACAGCTTAATCATTTTTGTCAACTGAATCTTTCAAATCTTTGACCCAAATCATCAGTCACATAATTTTTTCCCAGGCCTGTGTGCATGGTCAGAATAAGTTTAGCCTATTCTGTGGATCATTTTGAAAAGGCATTTGTTGGCTTTTTAGTCTAAAACCTTCCTCCTTTAAAAACAACTATAGTACCTGACAGCAGATTATCACCTTATTAAAAAGCATAATGGCAATGTGAGATTTATTTCCTTATATTTTCTAATATGTTTCCTTCTAGAAACTGATTCAATAATATTTTTCCCCTTTTGTATAGACTTGCCTCTTTTCCATATCTGTGCCCTAATTCAAAGGGTTTAGAGGTCAGAGTAATAGGGAGATCTTCATTTGTCAAAGGCCAATAGATTGGGAGATTTAGGGATTGGTAGAAGAGAGTTGGGGTGTTTTTCTTTCTTTCTTTGTTCTTGCATAGAAATTATACAATACTACCACATCATATCTTACATACCTGACACTTTGAGGCATGGTTATGTCAACTGGCATAGACATTGCCTAATACCATTGTCAGGACTGGAGATGGGTATAAAGGAAGGAGATTGGTCCCATTGTTCATGGAGACCAATTTCATTATTTAGTTACAAATATAATCTCATATTAATATGGACAGTAGCTCTAAGAATATGCAGGTAAAGATGAAGAGCTTATCTGCTTACTAATAATGACATCATTTGAATATTAATGCAGATCTTAATTTCTGATGGGTATACCACTGAGAACTAAGTTTGCTATTAACTTGAGATTCTTATTTCTATGGCTATTTGTTGGTACTTGGAAATTTCCATTAAGCTTACAGGGTTTCTACTACAAATGATTTATCTCCCTTGAACATTTCAATCCCAGTGCAATATATTTGTGCTCAAAAGATTAAGAGCAAATTCAGTTTAGGACTAGGGAGTAAAAATTGTACTTCTGCTAATTTTTCAGGTTTAAATAAAGCAAGAAGACAGGAAAGGAAATACTGCTTCATGATTATGGAACAAATTTTGTGGTTCATTTAGTAGCTGTGGGATGTTGTGGACTATTATTATTCCCCCACTGAATAAACTCTAGTGGCTCCCTTTTCACCTTTAAACTCAAAATGTAAACTTATCTCTTGGTTATTTAAAGCCCATTACATCTGGGCGCCAACCTATCTTTCTAAGCTCCATTACTTCCTTTCATGCTCTCTGCAGAACAGTCAAGCTACACTTGATGCTAGTCCATCTCCTTAACTTTGTAGCTAGTTTCCTATGTTTGGAATAGAAGGAATATTTTCTCTTCTCAGAAGGTCTAGTTTCCCCTCCTGGCTCAGGGTTTATGTATGTAGTTAACAAAGAATCTGTAGGATCATTCCACACAAAAATGCCCACATGTGGTGTTTGGAACATTTTACTTAAAAAAAAAAACAAAGAATGGTTTATTTTGGTAACTTGTCTTAGACAATTTCAGTGTGAATGATGCTTTTCATAGATTGTAAATACTGTAGCCTTGTGTGGTAAAAACTTTTTATGCATAATATAATCTATTCATAGGCAGCTGGAGCCTATGGAGCATCACAGATTCCCATGGTGATTCCCATATGCAGGAGTCTGTATTTGGATCTTTGAGTTAGCTGACAGATGTGTAAAATCACATACAGCCTGGCTGTTCCCCACAGGCTGCATGACTGAGGAATTCTTGTTGTTCTCATAGTCTTTTGGAAGATATTGCACTACCAGAGCCCGCTCTTGATACTGTAGTCCTGGACGAAATCATTTTTAACTGGTACGTAAAGCTAAGGTTCACAAATATGAGCAAGACATCCCAGTTGAGGGGCCTAGATCATTAATCACATGCTGTGTCATATACTGTTCTTTGAAGGTAGTAACATTTGACTTTCCCCCCACATTTAAGGTTGGACTTTAAGGGAAGCAAGTGGATTGTTAATTAGCCTGATGTGGACATTAGGCCTTGGTTTCTCTTGTTCTTGTATTTCCTGGCCTTGAGCCAACTTTGCTCTGCTTCTGGAGGCCTAGTCCAGTCATTGCTCTAAAATAAGGTGGGCTTCTCCTATTCTCAGAAAGAATAGGTCTTAACACAGGAAGGACAGTGGGCTCAGATCTTTCCACATTCTGCACTTTTATGCATATTACAGACTTGTCAATGAACTGTGAGTACTCTGAGTCTTGTAAGCCAGAGCTGGTTTTCCTATCAAACCCCACCCTACTACCTTCCCAAGATAGTTAGATAAAGTCTAAAATATTTGGCTCTGTCTTTACCCATTTGACCTTGTTCATTTCTGCCTGTTGCCTTTCTTCATGCTATTTCCCTAACCTTAGACGGCTGTTTATTTCTTGGATATCTATTCTCTACCCCTTTTCAAGATCTTCTAGCCCATTGACTCCCAGTCTCTAAATACTGATGATATTTACTGATTGTAAAATGTAGTTCAGCATTTAATTGTAACCTGCATACTTCTCTAATTTTTTTTTTATATATATAAATCATGTTTCCTCAAACAAATGGTTATGTCTTTAGAGGCAAAGAACATATTTTATATTTTTTGTCCTCCTATTTTGCATAATAGATATTTAATAAATATATGTTTATTATCTAGATAATAGATATTTAATAAATTATTCTTAATTTGATTTGCCTTTAATTGAAGAACCTGATTAGGATACTTATTTTCTCTTGGCTTATTTTAACATATTACATTTAGCAGAAGAAATGATCTAGCTTTTTAGTTTCTTTTGTTTTTATATACATTTTGTCTTTTCTGCTTCTGAATTTTTTTTCCCTTTCTATTTCTTAAGTGATAATAGTTCTGAGTCATAGCTGAGAGTGCCTGTTTGATTGTAAGATTTACTTTCCCCTTGAGAGGACTTCATGCCCAAAGATATAGATATATGAGACTGCTTACTGCTACTTTGCTGAAGAGAAGAATAATTGACTACAAAAGCCTGTTCTATTGATATTAATTTTCCAAGTCAATTGACTTAATTCATTGGGGAAGGAAAGAATCTTTGCAATTAAATTCACTTCTATCTATTTGTCTTTGCCAACAAATAGGATGGATTGGGAGATATCTGAAGATAAAATTCCATCTGTTGTTGGCATTTTATATTATTGAACTGAGTGATTTTTTTCCCCCCCAGTACCTCAGCAGAATGGAAACTCCTTGGAGCCAGGAACTGTTTAGCTTTCCAATCCCTAATGTTTGAAGAAAGATTATTCAGAACCTACTAATAATAGAATTTAAATAATGCTTTAAGGTTTCAGTTCCTAATTTTTTGTATGCATTATAATCATATGATCAGGAAAATGACATAGGAAGAGCTTAGCGTCTGCCCTGCCACCCTGCCTTCAATAGTGAACTCTAGTGACTTCCTATATTCTTCACGATCAAATAACAAATCCTCTAGAGACTTCAAGGATCTTTACTGTCTGATCCCATTCTGCCTTCCCAGTCTACTTACATACCCACTTGCTCTGCTGTCTGGTGATCCCGGCCCTTTTGCTGATCCTCTCAGAAGATGTCTCCTAGTTCAGTGAATTTCCAGTTCGTCTTCATGCTTCCTCATCTCCACCTCCTGACTTACAGGTTTGCTTCAAATCCTAGCTAAAATCTTACCTTTCTTAAGAAGCCCTTTTTTGATCCCCTCTTTTTTGCTTTTCTGTGTATCCTTAGCACTTGGTAACTGGAGTAGAGTAGGTGTGTAATAAAGACTTCTTGACTTCAGCTCTTAACACTCTCTCCATTATGCCATACATAAATTATAGATATACTAAATAATGAGAGTTCAATTAGTATTCCGTAAATCATGGTGATATCCAAATTAATGATAATCATTTTGCTATCTTCTGGCAAGAAGATTGTGTGGTATTAGGAGATGATAGGGATTAGTTGATGAGGAGATTTCTTGTAATTTTGATAAAAGTGGGCTTGAATGAGTAGACTCAAAAGATCAGAAGTTTATGAATTAATCAGTTCTATATTGGAAAGGAGTATATAGTTGAGTAGCTCAGGGGATACATTCTTGGTCCTTTATTCTTCAGCACTAATAGTAGATGATATATCCACAGTAGATCAAATCTGTGGATCATAGAAAGTTGGATCTACTAGAAGCTGAAGGATAGATTGATGATTATTAAATGACAGGTCAGAATGATGAACCATCACATAGATTTTGCTTTTCACATTGCTTTTCACAAGAAAAGCATCACATATATTATAATAGGGGGAGTCACACATCAAAATAGAAGTTGAGTGTGTGAGAGACAGAAGAAAGGAAAGAAACAAACTAAAGGAAATAACGTTTAGAGTTTTTTGTTTTTAGTGAGCTGCAAGCTCAGTTTAGTCAACAGAAACTTGTATGTGATCTAGGAATGTTTCAATACATGAGAATGAACAATGAGGGAGGGGGTAGTCTTTGGCACCAACTTTTCAGAAAAACATTAAAAAGCTGGAATATGGTCAAAAGAGGTCACCAGGACAGTAGGGGAAACTGGCAACCATACATGGTTGATGAAAGGGATTGTATGTATTAAAGATGTTAATTAAAACTGGAGAAGTGAGGAATAAGATCACTCTTCTGACTGTGTGTTAAGTTCATCCTATAAAAGTGAGATTAGTTTGTTTTTATTTGGTTCCAAAAGAGAGAACATGGGACAGTGGGTAAAAGTTGTGGAGAGTTTCCCTGAGTTAAATGGTGAATTTGGTTCATCATCTGGTTACTTTTGAGGGACATTCAATGAATCTTATTGAATTTTTTTTAAGTCTTAGCATAAACCTTTTGGAAGGCATGAGTGGAAGTTATTTTTTTCTTTGAATTTTTGTCATTTTTTCTTTTAAAGGAAACTTCTAGAACCTTAAAATTTAATTAGGAGTTTTCATAAAGTCATAAATTTAAAGTTGGGAAGTTATCTAGTCCACACTCTTATCCTATCTTACAGCTAATAATATCTAAAGTACTTTGAATCCAGGTCTCCCTAACTTTGAAGTTCAGAGCTCTATGCACTCTATGTTGCTAATTCTCACCAGTCTTTTCCCACATTTAGCAGGTCTGTTTGTAGTCATTTAACTACAGTATTCTATCTGCCATTCAGTCCTAGTGCTATGGATGGTACTCACTTTTTTTTTTTAATTTTATTTTGTTTTTTATTAATTTTTATAATTATAACATTTTCTTTGACAGTACATATGCATAGGTAAATTTTTCTTTTTTTTTTACAACATTATCCCTTATACTCCCTTCTGTTCCGAGTTTTTCCCCTCCTTCCCTCCACCCTCTCCCCTAGATGGCAGGCATTCCCATACATATTAAATATCTTATTGTATATCCTAGGCACAATATATATGTGCAGAACCGAATTTTGTTGTTGTTGTTGTTGCAAAGGAAGGATTGTATTCGCAAGGTAAAAATAATCTGGGAAGAGAAACAAAACAAAAGAAAAAAAAAAAACAATGCTCACAGTTTACACTCATTTCCCAGTGTTCCTTTTCTGGATGTAGCTGATTCTGTCCATCATTGATCAATTGGAATTGGATTAGCTCTTCTCTATGTTGAAGAGATCCACTTCCATCAGAATACATCCTCATACAGTATCATTGTTGAAGTGTATAATGATCTCCTGGTTCTGCTCGTTTCACTCAGCATCAGGTCATGTAAGTCTCTCCAAGCCTCTCTGTATTCCTCCTGTTGGTCATTTCTTACAAAACAATAATATTCCATAACATTCATATACCATAATTTACCCAACCATTCTCCAATTGATGGACATCCATTCATTTTCCAGTTTCTAGCCACTATGAAAAGAGCTGCCACAAACATTTTGGCACATACAGGTCCCTTTCCCTTCTTTAGTATTTCCTTGGGATATAAGCCCAATAGTAGTATGGCTGGGTCAAAGGGTATGCACAGTTTGATAACTTTTTGGGCATAATTCCAGATTGCTCTCCAGAATGGTTGGATTCTTTCACAACTCCACCAACAATGCATCAATGTCCAGTTTTCCCACAGCCCCTCCAACATTCATCATTATTTGTTCCTGTCATCTTAGCCAATCTGACAGGTGTGTAATGATACCTCAGAGTTGTCTTAATTTGCATTTCTCTGATCAATAGTGATTTGGAACACTCTTTCATATGAGTGGAAATAGTTTTAATTTCATCATCTGAAAATTGTCTGTTCATATCCTTTGACCATTTATCAATTGGAGAATGGCTTGATTTCTTATAAATTAAAGTCAGTTCTCTGTATATTTTGGAGATGAGGCCTTTATCAGAACCTTTAACTGTAAAAATGTTTTCCCAATTTGTTACTTCCCTTCTAATCTTGTTTGCATTAGTTTTGTTTGTGCAGAAACTTTTTAATTTGGCGTAATCAAAATGTTCTATTTTGTGATCAATAATGGTCTCTAGTTCTCCCTTGGACACAAACTCCTTCCTCCTCCACAAGTCTGAGACGTAAACCATCCCATGTTCCTCTAATTTATTTATGATTTCGTTCTTTATGCCAAAATCTTGGACTCATTTTGATTTTATCTTAGTATGTGGTGTTAAATGTGGGTCCATGCCTAGTTTCTGCCATACTAATTTCCAGTTTTCCCAGCAATTTTTGTCAAATAATGAATTCTTATCCCAAAATTTGGGATCTTTGGGTTTGTCAAACACTAGATTGCTATTTTTATTCACTATCTTGCCCTGTGAACCTAATCTATGCCACTGATCAAGTAGTCTATTTCTTAGCCAATACCAAATGGTTTTGGTGACTGTTGCTTTATAATATAGTTCTACATCAGGTACAGCTAGACCACCTTCATTTAATTTTTTTTTCATTACTTCCCTTGAAATTCTCGACCTTTTGTTGCTCCATATGAATTCTGTTGTTATTTTTTCTAGGTCATTAAAATAGTTTCTTGGGAGTCTGATTGGTATAGCACTAAATAAATAGATTAGTTTAGGGAGTATTGTCATCTTAATTATACTCGCTCGCCCTATCCAATAGCACTTAATGTCTTTCCAGTTATTTAAATCTGACTTTATTTTTGTGGCAAGTGTTTTGTAATTTTGCTCATATAATTCCTGACTTTCCTTTGGTAGATATATTCCCAAATATTTTATACTATCGACCATTATTTTGAATGGAATTTCTCTTTCTATCTCTTGCTGTTGGATTGTGTTGGTAATGTATAAAAATGCTGAGGATTTATGTGGATTTATTTTGTATCCTGCTGGTACTCACTTTTTTGTTAAAGCTGTTAGGACCTGATTTTTTTTTAAGGCCCTGCTTAATTTCTTTCATTTTGCAGGCCATTGGATCAGAGCACACAAGTTTCCCATTACAGGATTGTAGATTAGTTCTAGAAGAGACCTTAGAGATCATCAAGGAGTAAATAAACTGAGTTCTGGAGAGGTTAAGTGACTTGCCCTAAATCACACAATACAGCAGCAGATCTTTATGTATGTAGGTCCTCTAACTCCAAATACAGCACTCTACCATTCTCTGTTGACAGAAAGATTCTGTATTTTCATAATAAAGGTCTCTTCTTCATTAACTTCTATGAAGTAAGTTAATTATTGTCCATTAGTATCTTGTGTCAGTTTGGTAATAGGAGCAAGTTGATTTACCCTAAAGAATGTATTTACTTTAAGAATGCCTGTGTTTTGAAACTTGGCTATTTTTTTTTTTTTTTAAGACTGTCTTCATAAAATTACATTGACATAATTTCTGGCCTTAAATCATGCAAATCTTCAGTTTCCTTGAAATCAGGAGTATCCTGTGCCATATCAATTAAAGTAAATGTACTTTCAATTAAAGGTGTTAAGGATAAGATTGAAGAGATTAATTCTGTATAAAAGAATGACCTTCAGTAGTCAGATCCAATTAGGCGGTTCTCCAACTATATTTCATCTTGATGGGACAAGTCTACTGCTAACAATCCATCATTGTGATCTTTTCAAAGGAAAAGAATATTTTAGGTTTGAATTCATAAAGGAATGACTAAACAGTCTTAGTAACATGAACAGTAGCTAGTTTGAATTTCAGTAACCAGATATTGTAGGAGTGAGTAGGAATTGAATCAAAAATGTTGATAGTAGAGATGTTTTCTCCTCCAAGATATTAAATAGAAAATTATGTTCCTTTTAAGAGCAAGCTAGATAGGTCAGTAGAATATAGGGTCTGTAGTGAGAAGAACATGAATTTAAATCAGGTCTCATATTCACTAGCTGCATGACTGTAGGCAAGTCATTTACCCTGTTTGCCTTAATCTACTAGAGAAGGAAAAGGCAAACCGGTAGAGTGTGCTTGCGCACCTTTCCCCTCCCTTCCCCCCAAAAAAACAAAAGTATAATCTGTGGCCTCACAAAGAGTTGAACATAAATAATTGAACAACAAAACTGTTTATAGAAAAATGAATTATCTTTTCTTGAAAATAAGCTTAAGTATCTGGCCTCAGACACTTAACACTTCCTAGCTGTGTGACCCTGGGCAAGTCACTTAACCCCAATTGCCTCAGCAAAAAACAAACAAACAAACAAACAAAAAAACAGGCTTAAGTTTATCCACTTTACTCCAAAATTTTTACCTATGTCCTGTTATCCTACCTGGCTTTTTTCATGTCTCTTTTATGCCCTGGCATTTATGGGAGCCATCAAAATATTTCAATCCTAAAAGTGTTTTAAAGTCGAGTGATCTCTCTGGTCTTTTTTCTTGAATTACAGTATGAAGGAATTGGAAAATGGTTCCCTTCCAGCCCTAAAATATGAGCCCATGAACCTAGTTTAGAGAATTTAATATTGTAAAGGGTATTTAAATTCTTTTTTTTCATTGAGTAAGTGAAACATACTTAAATTATTTTTGCTTCATTTGTTTCTCTGGGTTTAATCCAAATCACAGTTGTTTTCATAGCCAAAAAGGTTCTTTCCCTGGTTCCCAGTGGTTCCGAAATGGGCTTCCTACATCAGGCTGGTTCTCAGACAATAGCCTATGGACATGTTCCCATTGAAACCTTTCTAGCATGCTAGGACATGCTTGAGTTTGCCCTGCTCTGATATTATCTGGGAATCCAGCATCACCTTGACAAGAGGAGGCAGTACTAGTGTGGAACTTAACTATACTAAAAGGAAAATCATTGTGATTCAAATACAGCATTATTCAGATATTCATTCCCTGTTGGTTTTGGTCAGATGATTTAACAGTTCAGTGATTTAGTCTAACATTTTCTTCCTTTAGTAATTGCTGTTTGGACTAGCTTTTCCATTGCAATTTTTCAAATTGTGCTTTTTTATTAGTTCTTTGAATTCATTCTATGTACCTTATGTCAGAATGCCTTATAATAGCATGTATTGAAAAATATTTTTTCCCCAAATCCTATATGTATATGCATATATGCATATTTATTTGTTTATCTGTTTCTTTATGCCTTTACTACTTAACATTAGTATAAGTGGAAAAATTGTTGATATATTCAGTGTTGTTGTTCCATTCATCATTTTTTTGTAAATTTTAAGTGGGTATACTATTCATCTACTCTCCCACTTTAATCTTTTAAAAAATTGTCTGTATCACCCTATCAAATCCCATAACTTTTAGACCCTAGACTATAAATTGTAGAGCAGGTGCTATTTTTTTATTGATAGAGGAGATTTCCTCATCATATTTTCCCTCTTTCCCCATAAAAACAGAATACTGTAAACTCATTAGTTGGTATGACCCCTATTGGATTACATGAACTATTTTCAATAAGCTCCTCATAGGGTTTCTTCAGGGACCTCTCGGTTGCAGTGTTTTCTTTGGCAACATAATTCATTTCTTAATAAATTCTTTTTCTTCTTTGTATGATTATAATGTTGGGACTTTGGTGCAGTATAAAGAACTTGGGATTTAGAAGACCCATTTCAGATAGAAAACCTAATTCAGATTCTACCACTTACCATTTATCAAGCTATTGATTTTGGCTGTTATTCAGCTATTCCAGAATTCAGGCTTCTTTGCCTGGAAAAGGCTCAAATAAGATAATATAGGTGACAGTTAACAGTAAAGCACTGCTTTAATACATGACATGATAAATGAAAGCAACTATAGAGACACTGGTAGAGGAAGTTTCTTTATCTGGGAATTCCCTATGCCAATGAAATCATGAGTTCAAACCCTATTCTATTATTTGAACATATTACTTCACATTTTTGTTGCTTGCTTATATGTGATTTAAATCAAAGTAGACTATGCCTTGGAAAGGAAGCAAATAACATTTGATTGAAGTGCATATAAAACAGGGCAGTGTGATAAGATATTAGTAATTTCAGTTATCAAGTTGATTTCATATTACCAATATGACTCAGAGTTTTGAAAAATAAATATTATAATTAGTTTTGTGAGGTTAGTGCTTCTATTAAGCAAATGCTGTTTAATTCTTTAAGTTCTTTCCTTTATTTATATCTTGATCTATATGTCTTTGAGTCAAGGGAATCCTATAGCATCAAATTGTAAAATGCTGTTTGCATATTAACATCAACTTGTATAAAAATTGGAATACATTTAGTTTGATTATGCATCACTTCATTAGATTTTAATGTGTTGTGTGTAATGTATTTCAGGAACTCCAGAAAGGAACTTAATGACATACGATTTGAGTTTACTCCAGGAAGAGGTAGGTTTTAATTGAAATTATTCTTTTATTGCCCAAAAGCACATTTTAGAAATTGATTGCTAGTTTGGGGTTAATAAATTACTGTTTCGAAGTTAAATTTTTTTCTCTCCCAAAAAAGAATTTCGTATTCCTATAACAATTCCAAACCAAAATCCTTTTGCCCATTCAGTGATTCAGTGCTAAACTGTATACTGTTTTGTATGAACATATGTGATAAAATATATGATAGTGTACATGTTAACTCACCCGTGGAAATAGACACTGATTATGTTGGAGTAGGGCTTAAAAGGATGGACTGACTTAATGAAAATTATACTGAAAAAAACTAATAAGAACTTAGCAACAAACAACTACAGAGAAGTAGAACATACTTTGATTTTACCTCCTTTCTTGTGCTTTTATGGAAGTATGTGTTGTAAGAAATTGACAAGAAATTTTGTATTTGCTTTAGATGTTAGTAAATATGGGTAGGCTTAATGTCTACCTTTCCACTGAATAGAATTTTCATATTATAGATAAATTTTAAGTATTGTCCAGGCTGACCCAGTTACTTTGCAAAATAAAAATATTTTAAGTAGGTAAATAAAGTCATGCATATCAGTTAGTGTTTAGGGAATTTAAAGACTCTAAAGACACCTCAGAAGTCATTTGGTCCCTTCCAAAAGGGATCTCAGCAAGAGACCCCCTCCCAAATATTCAATAAATAGCCACCCAGCCTCTGTTTTGAAGACTTTCAGTTAATAGAAACCTTTCTACTTCCCTAGACTTTACCCTCGTCTTGAACAGCTCTTAGTGTTTGGAATTCCCCCTCCCCCCCATTCAAGCTGATTTCTTCCCTTTCTTACATTATAGAGTCAAATAAAACATGATAAATGTACATGAGAGCTTTTCATATACTTGGAATCAACTATGTTTTACTATCTTAAGTTCTCTGTTCTTCATATTAAATATCTCCAATTAGAGAGGCAGGGTTTTACTATGTGGAAGAACAGTATATATATATATCCCTCTATAGTTATGCAGGGCAGCTCCTTTGAAAATCCCTTGATCCCTGCAATGAATTCATTCTAAACATGAGACAATTTAGATTTGAGTGAGTGACTTGCCCACACTCACATGAGTACTTGGTGTAAAAGTGACAACTTTAATATTTTCTGACTTTCCAATTCCAGTGGCCTTTTCACTAAGCCACAGGTCAGGGGCTCTCTCAGATTTGGCCCATTGTCCTAGCCTGTTGTGATCATTGTAGATCTTAGTCATATTTTCCAGTTTGACTTCACAACTGCAGTGCCTCTATTTAGATCTTAAAAATATATCATCCTCCAAGTAACTGATAAAATCATTAAACTAATTAGAATAAGGATCTGTCCTTGGGACATTCCTTTAAGAGACTTGTATCTTGGGTTGCCCTTGATCAAATTATTTAGTAAGTTCTAAATCTATCTAACTCAACTGTTCCTATCTAGTCCATATCTTTTCATCTTGTCCATCAGGGTGTCCTGATTGAATCTTTAAAATATCATCATAAAATCTGGGTGTACTACGCCTCTGACATTACTTTGATTTACCAGTCTAGTTACCCTGTTGAAAAAGAAAATTAATTTAGTCTGACATGATCCTTGCTGGTTTTAATATTTACCTCTTTCCGTCCTAAGTGCTCATAAATTTTTTTTAATAGTATGTTCTAAAATTCTTCTGGGAATTGAAGTCAAATTTACTGACATATACTTTGAAGAATCTTCCTTTTTCCTTTTTTTTTTTTTTTTAAATTAGAAAATTGCTGTATTTACCTGTCTTCAGTCCTGTGGCTCTTCTTTATAGTTTTTTTCTACATACTGCCAGTATTGTAATGCTGGTCTTGTATATCCACAGGTTTTATTTTATTAGCCTGTGACAGCGTTTTTCCAAGCCTAGTGACTATTTAAATTCATTGAGGGCAACCAAGAACTTACACCTCCTCAGAACTTTTGATTTCCATTACTTTTTAAAATCGCTACTCTAGGATGTAAAGTAAATTTGACTCATTTAAAAAAATGTTTATCATTTTCCCTTTGCAGGGTATTTTGCTAAGCACTAAAGATAGCAAGATAAATATGACACAGACCCTGTTGTCCAGTAGTTTATAATCTAATATAGCTAGCTGGAGGGATTGTAGAGAGAAACTTTTTAACATACATGCAAAAACCAACGATAAGTGCAAAAAGGAGGCTCAGGATAAATTGATTAAAGAAATTTGAGGATGATAAGACTACTTTCTGCTCTGATAATTAGGAAAAACTTCATGAAGGAAGAGGAATTTGAGTTGGGCCTTGGAGGAAACAAAAATCTAAAACAGAGAGAGTAGGAGTTGGCAATGAGGGAGCGATTTAATTTCATGCATGGGTGACAGTTTCAACAAAGACAAAATTTAGAAGAGGGCAGGATGAGAACAGATGACCAAGAATTAGCTCATTTTAACCTGAATGGAGAGAATGTGAAGAGAAGTAGTAATATGTAATAAAGCTGCAAAGGTGGGCTGAGCAGGGCCAGGGTGGGGGTCCAGTGAAGCTTTTTGAAAATACAAGTGACATGATCAGATACAACATTAGGATAGTTATTTGTTAGTTATGTGAAAGATGGTTTGGTAAAATGATAGATTAGAAACAGGGAGATGAAACAGGATATGAGAGTTGTTGGGGGATAGGATTTGGGTATTTGCACTGGGAATGTAGCATAGACAATTACAAGAAGTATTGTCATGGAATAATTGAGAAGGCCTTTATATCTGATTACATGGGGAGAGTAAGAACAGCTAAAGAGGATACCAAAATTCTAAAGTTTTTGATTAGGAAGATGATACACAAGGAAAAAAAGTAAAATTGGGAAATAAATGGATATTGGAGAAGATGAAGTAGTTTTTAACATAATGAGTTAGAAATGCAGGCAAGAATAATCAGCCACAGGCAGCTAGAAATACGGAATTGAAATTCTGGGGAGACTTTGGGAGCAACTTAATAAAGGTAATAATTGAAATCATAGTGGTTGAGATCATCATGGGAAAGAGTATAAAAAAGGAGTAAAGAGGACCAGAGCTTAAAACTTTGTTGGGGAGAGGAGGGAGATTTCCACATGTAAGCACAAGTAGAGAATGAGAAGCTAGGCAAGGATACAAGGCAAGGAACTTAACCAGGAAGAAGGAGAGTGTGAATGGAATACCACAGAAGACAGAGGGTTATGAGAATATGTGGTGTGGTCAGCTGTGTCAGATGCAAAAGAGAATGTCAGAGGTCTAGGAGAATAAGGATGGGGGGAAAGAGGGCCTGTGGGATTGACCAATGACCGAATTCAGAGAGAACTGTTTGAACAGTGGTGGGTAAGAACTACCAGCTTGCAAGATAGATGTTCATAAGGAGGGAGTGGTTGCTGAAGTGAATGGGAGGACTGTAGAATTATTTTTCTGGGAGGCTGGCAGTAAAGCAGAGGAGAGAGAGCTATAAGACAGTGACTTTATCAGATGGCAGAGTCAAGGGAAAGGTGTGTGTGTGAGTGTGAGAGACTGAGTATTTTTGTAAACTGAGGATGAAGAGCCAATAAAGTGAGATAGGTGACAGACAAGAGGGGACATATATGATAGACTTACATCCTGAAGCAGGTGAGAGAGAATGGGGCTGAGCTTTTTAAGTGAAGATGTAGAACTCATTTAGAGGAAATCTACTCTGAAATGAGAAGAAAGAAAAAAAAAAATAAAATAATTTGGACATTGGGATTCAAAAGAGGTAAAGGATTTCATATCACCTGGACTTGTCATTTCAATAAAAAGTCCTTTATTGAGACTGAAGGAGAAGAAATGAATTCTGGGTTTTACAATAGAAGGTTCTTTGGTAGGAAAAATGAGTAAAAGTTAGAATTGGATAATTATACCTTTTCTGTTACCATACCATCTGCCAGGTAGCATCCTTGCTACTGTATCATCCATTTGCCTCCAAGCATAATTTAATAAACCAACAATATTTCTCATAGATTTACACCAACCAAGAGAGTTTTAATTCTTATTAACTTAATAGAGTTAATAAGTTCTCATTCTTATCTTTGGTGACTAATATTAACCTCTATAATTGTCATTATGGTTAATATATGAAGTTGAAAATTATCAATTAATTATGCTAGTGGACTTAATAGTTTTCTACAAAATTTGAAGTAAAAATATTGACTAGGCAATATGGATAAAACCTCGTGGGCGAAGATTAATGTTGAAACAATACCAAATAAGGACCTCATTGGTATTTTTATCTTGTTTCATTTTATCTGAAGGATTAAAAATGAACATTGTAATAAAAATCAATTGTAATTTCACTAGCAACAAAAAACCAGATTCCTATTTCTGCACCAGTTATGCTTTCTTTGGCAACATCAGTTGCCATTTTTTTCCATCAAAGTTTTCTGCTCTCAGTTGCCAGACAGCATTCAAGGCCTTCTGCTATCAGGCAACATTCACTGGGCAGTGCTGAAATTGGCTAGTTATTACTGAGGCTCAATGTGTTTATCCTTCAATAATAATATTACAAATTAGAAATTATTGGTAGTATCTGCTGACATTTTAGATATTTTTGCGGGGAGCAAGAGAATAATTTACCTATTTTCATGTCCATATTTATGATGACTGGCAGCTTGTTATACTGAATAGAGTATATAAATGGAGTCAGATAGACCTGAATTTAAGTCCTATCTCTGGCATCTGTTGCTTGTGACTCTGGGCAAATCTGTTAACCTCTTATTGCCCCAGGCCACTAACTCTCTAAGCCTTCAAGTTGCTGAAAGAGTCATTTTGATCTGCATTGACCTAGGGAGTTTCCGCAATGGCAATTCTGAACAACTAATAAAACCCCAGGTTTGGGCCAAAAGAAAAAAAGTTGACAGACATAATACAGACCTTACTCTTTATATTGGAGGATTATGATTCTGTCTTTTGTTGTAAATATCTTTGCACAGTCAAGAATGATTCCCTCCCATTTTAGTCATGAGAACCAGTTACCTACCCAGTCACAAAATAAAATCCTGTCAAAATACTCACTTCCAAATCCTTTCCAGTTCTAAATCTATAACCCTCTGACCCTATGTAGTAGCTTGGGATGTAGCACACCTCCTATGCTTTTTCTTCCCTGACATCTAGGTCTTGAACCTTGTCTCATGAGTGCTTCCTTCAGGTTTTGAGCTTCCATTCCTGCTCCTCACTTTTCAGCGTTCTCTTAGCAGGGAAATAATAACAAGGCTCATTGCTGTATCCCAGTTACAGCACACTGATCTCGGAGGTGATAGAAGCACTAGAGGGAAACATTTTTTTGGTATTAGGGGAAAGAAAGTAACATAAAAAGATTAACAAATTCAATTCAGTCCTGATCTTTACCCACCTGTTAAAAAAGAGCACTATTCTCTGTTTTAGTTGTAATAATAGCTTAGTTCCAGGTTTATTGCTGGATTGGATATTTAGACCTGGCCTTCCCAGCCTTGCAGAATCTTTTTCTTTAGTCTTGAGTATGGATAGGATCATAGAGTCTAGGCAAGTACGTTCTTGAAATAGTCCCTAGTTTCAGGTATTTCAAAGTATATATCACCCTCAGCTAGAGCCAGGCTTAGATAGCCTTTTCTGCCTAATCTTTCCCCTCCTCCCGCTGAGGCTGGGGTTAAGTGATTTGCCCAGGGTCACAGAGTTAGGAAGTGTTAAGTGTCTGAGACCACATTTGAACTCAGATCCTCCTGAATTCAAGGCTGGTGCTCTATCCACTGCGCCACCTAGCTGCCCCTTTTCTGCCTAATCTTGCTTCTCAACTCCCCAACTACCAGAAGGAAAAAGATTACCTATCTGGACTGCCAGGACATTTTCCCCCATTTTGGGGTCTGCATCTTTTATCTTTGGACATTTTCTGAATATCTTCATGTTCTAAACCCAAAAGTTAATTGTTCTTTTTTCTTGTTTATCTTAAAAACAGCTTACATTTACACAGTGCTCTCTATACAGTAATTGTGTGCCCCTCAATGAGGTTAAGTGACTTGTTTAGGATCACTGTTGGTCACAGCTAAGGTCTTAAGACCCTGGGATTTTAATGAGGGCCTTTCTAACCTCACCAACAGCACTTCTTCTCTTCTAGTGTGATCCCTGAAGTAGATTCTATAAATCAGATCTTTCAGCTGCTTTAAGCTTTGATGAAAATCTAGATTCTAGTTTTTGCCTCCCAGTCCAATAGGCTGTTACTGATCTTTTCATTCCTAGGCTGTTTCCCACTAGATTCTCTGACTCTAGTTTGAGTTCTCAAATAGACTTGGCCTTAGCTCCCTGATTTTGGCCAAGCTAAATTAACTGACATTCCCTAGGGCCAGTTTGATACTGGAACCATTCCATCTTGTTTCCTTAGCTAGAGATCAGTCACTACCCCAGTTTTGAGTCACAAATCACTTGGAGTTTTGGAGTCCCTGCCCCCAGGCTTGTGCAGGCCCATATCCTGGCACACATCATTTTTATTATAATTTTTAAGCAAGAATTTATGGCTACATTAAGAATTAATCTATTCTCATTTTTATTTCCTAGGATCATTTTACCATATCTCATCATTAAGATCTAATGGGAGTATAGCAGTATTTTTAGACACACAAAACACACAAAAATATAGAGGAATGTCCTATTCAGTCAGCCAACCTGCTGTTTTTCAGTATTTTTAATGTAACTCACCCATTGCTTAGCAGTGCTGATATTCACAGCCATTTGTGAATGTCAGTAGCCTTGGCTGCACTCCAATAATATCCTTCATTTTTGTTCTGTTAAAATATCTCATTTTCAGCCCCTTTGTGCTTCAAGGATGAGTGGGGTAGGGGAGTGAGTTTCTTTTAAAACAGACAACAAACATTTATTGAGTACCCACTATGTGTAAGACAGTGTTATATATGACAAACACAAAAATTGAATAAAAATTTTTGTTCTGAAGTTACTTTTAGCTTCCAAGGTCATAAAGGTGCTATTTTCTGTTGGACCCTCCAAAAATTCATGATCATGGTTCCTTAGGTTTCTTTTGCTGCTCTTTCGTAGATAACTAAGTTATTCTTAGGTTTCCTTTCAATTATAAAAGGAGGATAATAAACCTGGCACATACAGAAAATCTCATGCTCCTGGAATTTGAAAAATATAAGCCAAACTTCTCATCCATTTAAAAAAGGAAAAAAGGCGCCAAGCTCTCTAGCAAACTTTTAGTCTAGGAATTTTTAAATTTGGGGGGTTCAGGGATCCTTTTGGCCTATTGATGAGGCCTATGGATCTTTTCTTAGAATATTTTTAAATGCATAAAATAAAATATATAAGATTGCCAGGGAAATCAAATAATCAAAATATTATAAAATACATTCACAGACCCCAGATTAAGAACCTTTGTTCTAGTCTATTCCTTCTACATTCATTACAGGAAAGAAAATAACAAAAACACTGTTGATAGTTACTGAGTTTTGCCACTGAAAAGTAGAGAAAATCCATATTAAACTTCTTTTTGTATTTTTTTAAACTGTTATTGTGAAAATTGGGCTGTGGTGGGGAAGAGGTGTTAGGGTGAACTGATGAGTTTTAAAGTTTTAAAGGAGAATGCCTTTTGTGACCTTATAATGAATGCCAATAATAAATAACATTCCTCCATCCTTCTCCCATACCCACCATGTGTACAGAAATATGTGTATATGTGTAGCAACATCCCAGAGAGCTGTGGCCCAGCCTGTGTTTGGGTTGCTTTGGCAGAGATGATAACGTTGCTCCTGTAATACTGCCACCTGATATGTCTAGAGTATCAAAAGATGCTTGCATTGCATTCTCCTTGCAAGTTATCTCTTGTGGTAGTCATCCCTGTAGTTGTAGCACTGAATGCAGGAGAAAATACCTCAGGGCAATGTAACACAGATTGGGGAGAGGTATAATCAGAGCCTTCTGACTCTGGAGGTATCACTTATTATGATGACTTACATGTGCAGGTACTAGATTATAAACTTCTCTGAAGGCAATGGTCATTTCTTAGCTAAACTTTCTACCTCCTCTGAGAGTCAGTCTGGCTTAAGAGATAGTGAGCCAGCTTCACAATCAGGAAAACCTGGATTCAAGCCCCACTTCTGCCCCATATTAGCTTTGTCACCCCAGACAAGACCTTCACTTCTCAGTGTCTTGGTCAAATCTGTAATTTACAGAGAATCACTTAGCACAGTGCCTGGTACATAGTAAGTACTTAATAAATGCTTATTGGTTGATTGTTTGTTATGCCTTGGTTAAAATGTGTTTCCTCATTGCCTCTTAAAGACCCTTCTCTTCCTTTTTCTTTCTCCGCCTTCCCAAATCAATTCAACTCCAACAAAGCTTAGCACATGGTAGACATTGAATATGTGTTTATTGAAGTGAATCATTTTAAATTATTTCTAAGATTTCTAATTTGGGCATCTTTGAATTCCAAAAACTGTAATGTTTATTAAGGCTGAATCACCTGTGTTTTTTTCTGACCACTTATTCATGCCCACAATTATTAGAAAGTTGCTATCCACGGACTTCAGCAGAGATATAATTATTTCATTCAATTGTATTTTGTACGAAAATGTATGAGTCTGTTACTGTCAAGTGATCCTTCTAAGGATAAATACATACTATAAAAGGACAAATTAAAAAGACTCATTTTGGGAATCCATCAATTGTTTGTCTGTGACACATCACATACTTTATCTTAAATCGTGGTAAACTCTCTACTAAAGACTGAATTGGATGGAAAGATTACCAGTATTAATCTAGGCAAGAAAGAAGATCAGTACCACCAAGAACAATTATGGCATAAGTAAATCAAAGTGCATTTTAGTGAATAATTCAGACAATGGAGAGAAAAATTTCTTGGTTCCCCCAAAATGAAAGAATGATTTCATGTGACATCTACTGAATAAATGGCAAGATGCTAATTAAAGCTGATGAAAATTCATCATGGTATCCTTCTGAATTTTCTTCCTAAAGTAGACTCTGAAGTTTAATTAAAAGCATATGTAGGTAGAGTTTGATATCAGAAAATATATGTATTTTTAGATTTCACTGGATTATTGATTTTTATTTTATGGCTAATACATATTCATTTCACATTTGGACAGACACGGCAGATGGCGTTTCTCAGGAGCTGTTCTCTGCAGGCCTGGTTGATGGTCATGATGTAGTTATAGGTAAATCACTTTTTAGTATGCAGTGTTATCTTTGTCTGTTGATATGCCAAATGTAGAAATGCTTAGGAAAAAAATGTTTTCATAAGGGAATGATTCTCTACTTTACTTCATGTAGAAGCTTTTAAATTCTACTTGAATTTTAACTTTGTATATGGTAGGGATGTATTTTATCTTGGTATGTGTTTTATTTATTTTTCTAAAAAATAAGGTCATCTTGCTTATCTAGGGGTCGTTTAAACAATCGTCTCAACTTGCCAAAATTGTCAGGAACTCAGGAGTAAGCAACATAGATCATTGCGAAAGCAAATGTCTCAAAGTCCATTTGCTCAAGCTGAAATACAATATATTCATTAGAAAATTCCCTCAGAACCTCTCTAAGTACTTACTTTACTTTTATTTTAAACACAATCATAACAAGATTGCTTTTCCAGTTTCCAAACCTTCCACACATTAGAAGCTACAAATTAAAGAGTGAAGAGAGATACAAGCACACTGACAGCATCAAGGAGTGATGGCCAGCAGCGTGGAAACAAGGGAGTGGGCAGAACTACTATTTATAAATGACAAGAATTTTAAAAGCATAATCATCTGGGAACTTTAATGTATAGCTAATATCTCTGTTTAGCTCAGTTCTCCTTGAGGGCCGTATTATAGCGTAGAACAGTGAATGTATTCCTAATGATGACCATGAGTCATCAAGACAAGGGTAAATTTCATTCTATGTGCTCTGTATACGATGGCAGAGAAGTGCTTACTGGAGTGAGCTTCAGTTATCTGAAGAAGTCACATGTGGAAACCTTATTTCCTGGTGGTGCTGGATGTTTCATTTTGTGCATGTACAGTTATAAATGGGTGTTGATCTCCACTACTAATTCATCTCAGTGATTTCCTAAAAACCATTTCATGAAATGCTCAGCTGTAATTGGAGATAAACTTGGCATCTGATGAATCAGGTGACCCAAATTATATCATAAAAAGCAAAGATAAAGTAACTATCAATTTCTCCAAGTATTTCCCATAGTAACATTATTCTCCTATTCTTGTGGGCTAGAATATGTACTTTACAAATTGATTATTGCACTTGATTCCTTCTGCAAATGTATTGATTTTTGCCCTTCAGAAGTTAAGGTACTATCCATTACACTTTGTTCTTTCAGAGTTAACTGTACTATCCGTTATACATTGTTCTACTACCTAACCATTGTGGGTTTCTTTTTTGTTTTCTCATTGGCTTCCAGGAGAGGACTGAGAAAATGAGCTATTTATACTTTGTACTTTGGTTCAGAATACTTTTAACTTAAAATGATCAGTCCATTGAAAAAAGGTAAAATACTTTCATCTATACAGAAGAAACAAAAGAAATATCTTACAATCTCCAGGTTAAAAAAAAAAATGAATTGGGATTTAACACAAATCCTTTAAAAAAATAAAGACTGGCCTTTCTTCTGTTTGGCAAGGATGTTGTTGAAGATCAAATTTTCTCAAGATCTGAATTGATGGTAACTAGCTTTGAGTGAAAATACATGATGAAAGCAAGAAACAAGTGGGGAAAGGCTCAGCATTTTATTTTTCCTGTATATAATTTCACTTCAGGTACTTATTTTAATTCAGTTTACCTTCTTTGTTCCAGGATAGTAAATAATATGTGTGTATGTGTATATTTAAAAAAAAT
Source organism: Sminthopsis crassicaudata (assembly GCF_048593235.1). Classification (NCBI taxonomy): domain Eukaryota; kingdom Metazoa; phylum Chordata; class Mammalia; order Dasyuromorphia; family Dasyuridae; genus Sminthopsis; species Sminthopsis crassicaudata. The sequence continues at coordinate 445,212,158 of NC_133619.1, forward strand.
AATAAAGCCATTTCCATTTATTATTTGTTCATCCTTCCTACTCTTTTAACATTATTTGCTCTTTTACTAGTTTGTTTTTAGAATAGTAATATTGTTTCATATGTGTTAATATTTGAGAATGTAAACAGTGGTCTACATTTCTTCATTATGTAGAAGTGATGAAATGAATTAAAGTAATTTAAAATGGGGTTATCATGGTGATATAGTCTTTTGTCATGGGTGACAAGAAATGGTCTAGACTTATTCATGTTTCCTATTATAGTAGATGGCAGATTGAGTTTGACCATCTGATCAGCAATTAAAGTATTATAAGTGTGAGCCGATTGATTATGTTTTTGAAATAAATCACATGTTCCACAATACTGCCTTGGAGGGAGAGGGGCAATTTTCAATTGCACAAGAACAAAAAAATTCATAACCAATATTCTCAGACAGTGCTACAGAATCTATTGCTTTCAAGCCTACAAAGTTCAAATTATAGTCTCAGATTTATAGTGTTGTTTGGCAGGGACCATATAGAAGAAAAGAAATATTAACAAATAGAGTTTGAATTTTTGTTGTGGATGACTTTCCCCAATTATTTCAACAGTTTGAATTAGTTTAAAAAAATTCAAAAAGATATATGTGTGTGTGTGTGTGTGTTGTGTGTATAAATTTTGAAGGAAGTTTTTATTATGATAATGACATGAAAAAGCCCTTTAGAATGCAGCTGTGAATCATTGGTCAGTGAATATTAAGACTTTTACTGAAACAATAACAAATGGAGGTTGTGCAAAATTTTCAATATCTGCTTCCAGAGTAATCTCCCTTTGGTTTTCAAATCTTCGTAAAACAAAATTTGGATTGAAGGAGGCAACTGATAGGGACATGAAATGATTTGCCCTTGTGCAAATACAGAAGAGCAGAAATTAGATTCAGTGCTTATAGACTAGAGTAATAAGCCAGCTGTCATTGTACTTATTTAGAGGTGCCCTCTAGGAAGAGAATTTGGGAAAAGGCAAAATTGGTGAGCTTTCCGAGTGACTATTAGTTAAAGAATTCAAACTTGACTTTAAAGGTGGAAAAACTGGGAGATAGGATGTTATGTGAAAATATCCTGATTGTGTCTGGTTCTGTCTTGTTTTAGAAATAGCAATATGCAAGCTCTAAAATTCTTTGGTAGTCCCAAATAGGAAAGGATATAGGAGAAAAAGATTAGTTTGCTTAACCTCGTTTTGGTGAGAGGTTTGCTTTTTGATTGAAAGGAGCTGATAAATGGCATTCCCCTTTTTAGCTGAAGCATGCAGAAATTCAGCTTCTCTTTAACTTCTCTTTAATGTGTCAGAGGAAACAATAATCCCAAGTTCTGCAAAAAGCCTTATGAAACATGAGTCTTCCTGCTCCTTTTAATAAATCCAGGAAGCTGCCCAGCAAGGTGTGGCAAGCAAAGCATCTTTGCATACTCCTGCAAAGAGACAGTTTCCTAGCCAGCTCATTCTGTCTTAGCTGCAGTCAGCAAGGAAAGTTACTGGGAGAGAGGTTTTAGATGAAAATGGTAAGTGAAAGCCAGTTGGCAGTGGGCCTTCTAGAATCACACCACTGTTTTTTAACCCATGAAATTCCCTCAGTGCTTGGTATGTGTCAGCATGTGTCTTTTGTTTTGAGCTCTTGACTCTTGAATATTTCCGGCAAAAAGTGGAAATGTAGAAAAAGTTGTTGGTATTGCCTTTTACTCCAGCTCTGTATTGACTTATAAAGTTCCCTTTTGAAATCGTTGATTTTAGCTCAGTTGTCTGGTACACTGGTCTCAAGTGCATTAAGGCCTATCCTCCAAACTGAGCAAACTGTCCCTTATCACAAAGATTTTTACAAAGTAAAAAAACGGGAAAGGGTAGTGGAGGGAAGAGAAAGAAAATCAATCAAGACACAAAGCTTTGTCCAAGAGTATTCCCTCTGCCCTTGTTTCCCATATCTGCAAAGAAGGAAGAGGAAGTAGATGAGACAACTAGGTTCTATAGTGGACAGACCTCTGGGGCCAGTTCCTTGACTTCAAGTCTACCTGCAGACATTTGCTAGCTACATAACCCTGAACAAGTAATTTATTCCTTGCCTGCCTCAGTTTCTCCATATGTAGAAAATGGGATAATAATAGTATACACACACCCTTGGGTTTTTATGATGAAAATAGGTAATGCTTATAGAACCTTTGTTTTTTAGAGAAAGGAACCTTTCATAAAACTTGCCTGCTTCAGCTCATTGCATGCCAGAAAGGGAACGTAATTGGAAGGACATTTTGGGGGTAGGAGGAGTGAGGGAGAGGGAGAGGAAAGATTGTTTGGGTTTGGTTTGTTTTTGTGGTGACTTGCCCAGCATCTCATAGCTGTCTACGGTGTCTAAGATTGGAACAATGCAATCTTGTTAATAGAAATTTGTAGCACCCCAAACAGTAGGGATGGTTGTTAATTAAAAAACAAATAAAACAACCCAGTATTGCTGTTTGTAGAATGGAGGCATTACTGAAGACATATATTTTTGTTTAATGATCCAAGCATCTCCACCACCAAGTCATGTTGCAAACAGAACCTAGGACCACTCTGGAACATGAGGATCTTGGGTTAGGTACCAACAGTTGGGAATATCTCAATTGTGGTACTTAGTCTCTCAAATTTGTAGTATACCAATGCATCCTGATGAAAGACTTGGGGAGTAGGGAATGTGTCTTTGCAGTGAAGCCTTCTCTTGGGGTCTTCTCTTATATTGAGTTCAGTCATTAATGCTATAAAGTATATTTACTGCTGAGGGGACTTAGCGGTCAGATCTTATTGCCTGAACTGCTTTGCCAAGCCAAGTCTCACTGTGACGATTTAGTGCTAAAGTATGTAATTTTTTCAATTGTAGAAAACCCTGAAGCATGTCCCAGAATGGTGTTGTATTTTTAGTCATGCTCATATTTAATGAAGATGTGGCCAAGTGATTTATGCTCAGGAGTTGTCCACATATTAAACAAGCATCTTGGGATTTATTAGGAATTGCAGGTGCCTTGGGAGAAGAGGCATCACTAGTTTGCACTATTCTATTTATTGGAATTAAACTGGGAATATTTTCCTGGCAGTATCAACAGAAGCTTTTAGGATTTTTCTTTTTTTTCCTAAGCATTACTGCTGCTGATGCCAACTGCAGCATCTTGCTTCTATTTTCTCTTATTTACAACTTGTCAGAAATGTTTCTGGTAGTTAGATAAGGGAAAATACACAGTCAGCTATTAAAAGTTTGTGCCCAGGAAAAAAATATATATATTTTAAACTTTAACACAGGAAAATGCTCTGAAATGAGAAAACCTGAGTTTGTTGGGTAGCACTATTACTACTATGTGACTGTGGATAAGTCATTTTTTCAGCTATGTTACCTGTAAAATGGAAGGTTTCTATAAAATAGCATTCTTTCTAATTTTGCAGATTGAGAAGCATGAACATCTTAATTCATTAGATATAAATAAGTTGAGGATTCAATTAAAATTTTTAGGAGAAAGTTTTTTGTCAGGAATGTCTCGATGCAGATATTTTAGGGGAAGTTCTTTTAAGTAATTCCATAGAGGAGCCTCCAGTAAAGACCTACAATATTGCCTTCTTATATGGTATAGAAGTGACCTTTTTAAAACATTAGGACAGTGTAAGTCTAAGTGATCTTCCTGAATTGCAACTTTGAGGGATGAACTATGTCACTGTCTTCTGAGGCCTCCTATTTGTTACCTCCGATTATTCAGCGCACAGGCTTGGGCCTAAGATGCTTTACAAAGGTGATGTCAAATTGAAATAGAAATGGATCCCTGTCGGCCAGAAAGCCACAAGTGTTCCCTTTGCCGAATTTTATTTTTGTTTGCTAAGCTTTATGAGGCTCCTTATTAGGTCTGTGACCACCAGGAGAACAGTATTATTTTTTGGCCCCAGCAGCTCATGAAACCATTTGCTGTAGCACACAAGGATTGTGGTTTGTTTTGGGAAGAGAGGAGTGGTCACACTGATGAAATCGTATTAAACAATTCATTACCAACCTGAACGGAGGGAATGGAGAGAGAGAAAGAAGGAGATTGTTACCCTCTGTCACCAAAAACCACAAAGCTCAGGGATTAAGTGTGAGAGTAAAAAAGTGTAAAAGAACAAAATCAGATTTTTCTAGGAATTAGAATTGCCTTGAATCAGAAGAGTTAGAGCTTTCAGGAAAAATTCTTTTTAGTTGTATTCCTCACTCCTGCTATCTGTTTATCTATGTAGCTTTGTCTCCTCTTATAAAATGGAGTGAAAACCACCTGCACAGTTTGGTAAGATTGGAAAGAATATATTTTGCATCTGAGATTTGGATTGAGTGGAATTTTTCCAAATATGAATCATTGACATAAAGCAAAAGTTGCTTCTGTGTTATTCCTTTAAAGCATACTCTAGAACACCTTTGATTTTCCTGATTGAGCTCTGATTCTGACATCTGGGACAATGAATTCTTTCTGCTGCACACTCTCAAACTCTGATTCTTCCAATGAAGTCTGTCATTGTTTATTTAGCAATTCTAAGCATTATAAGGTTCAAGGTGGATGATGAATGAATATAAAGAACTTTGTGGTCCTTAGGGCACCATACAAATGTCAGCTGCACCATAATAATTGTTACTTGGGCTGTTGCTACTACTATCAATCCAATTAACCAGCAGTTATTAAGAACCTACTGGAGGCCAGGTATCTTATGAGCTATGTGATACACAAATGTCGAAGTGGAAACTGTCCATACCCTCAGGGAACCAACATTCTAATGGAAGAGACAACAAATAAAATACAAGTCTATACAGAATAAATCTGAGAATAAACAGAAATACACAGCAGTTAAATACTAGGTAGTTTTGGAAGTAGGTATTGGCAGTTGGGGAGGGGGAGAGATCAGGAAAAACTCCATGTCAAGCAGAGGAGTCAGTAAGCTTTTTATATCTAGCTCTAGATTGCCAAATTATGATTTTTTAAATACATAAATATAAACAAATTATTTTCCTTTTTTAATATTTTTTATGTATTTTAAAACATAATTTTAAGAAGAGATCTATAGGTGTTACTAGATGACTCTGAGCTATGAGGGGTTCATAGCTCAATATTGTAGGACACATGTTCAGGCCTCCTATTTGTTACCTCCGACTATTCAGCACATAGGCTTGGGCCTAGGATGCTTTACAAGGATGATGTCAAATTGAAATAGAAATGGATCCCTGTCGGCCAGAAAGCCACAAGTGTTCCCTTTGCCGAATTTTATTTTTGTTTGTTTTGTTAAACATTTCCCACTTAAGAGTTTAATCTGATCCAGGCACAGGAATTTGATATCTTGTCCTCATTTACAGATTAGGAAACTGAGGCTATTAAGAGCTATTAAGAAGCAAAGCTGGGACTGGAACCTCAGCTCTTTGACTGAATCTATTGCATACCTACAGATTGCCAGAATAGTGCTTTGAAACCAGGCAGTACAGTTAATCAAACTTTTTAAAGTAATGCACGAAGTCCAGGTGATTTAAAGAGGTAGATTCCAACACAAGCCTTTCTTTACAAGAACTTGAAATGAGATAGATAGACTGTACACAAAAATCTGAGATGAGGGAAGTGTCAGTGACTTTGGTTCCCTATTTTGGTTTATTTGGCTGAAGACTCAGCTGTGACACAGCTTTGTCTGATTCAGTCTTTTTTCGCTGTGGTCAGTTTAAAGTACAATTTGAGCAACAGAGAATTCATAACTGCCAACTCCTGCTGCTCACAAACCAACTTTTATGAGCTGCTGTAAATTATGATCCTTAAATCATCTTATCACCAGGCCCAGGCCTTCAGTGAAGTCACTTCCCAAAGCATATTCAAGTATTCCATTTGAGTCTAGATTTGGGCAAAGTCATTCACTGGTAGATTGAAACTTCTTGATTTTTTTTTTTTTTATGGACCCTTTATAATAGTAAGTTCTGCCTATATACTTATTTTCATTAATTTTCAAGTTCTCTGAGGCTGTAAAATTTTTCAATTGTCCATTAAATGTGCTTTGATGCTTAGAATACAATGTAAGCAGGTGTTTATCCTCATTAAGGCATTGACCAGTGTGCTCACCAAGGCCAATCTCTCCATCTCAAACCAAATCCATCTGTTCTTATTTGCCCAGTATGTGGAATAAGAGACAATCATCCATTGCCTCAAGCTGTTTTCCCTCTGCATCAGATTCCCTTGATTACCCAACTAAGAGTTAGTAGTTTTAGTTGTAGTAGTAAAATTTGTTTTAGTTCTTTGAGACTCGATCCCTAATTTTGCTTATTTCTTTAGACCATGATTCATGCTAACTTGGTGCTCATAATTAAAGCATTCTGAAATTTGGCTTTATGTCTTTCATTTGGTGCGCTTTTGGGAAAATAAAGAGGAAGTATTTGCCAACCCTCCTTATGAGCAATTAAGCTTGGGTCCTTAAATTTGAAGCTGGTTGTACTTTTTCCATCTAAAATTATGTATTTGTGGATATTTTAACTGCTAATTAATTCTGTGCCTTGAGGATTATTAACTGATAGTCTTCCAGCAGATAAAAAAACATGATGGTATTTTTCTACACTCACTTTCTCAGTTGCCTTCTTAGAGTAAAGGCACCATATCTTTCTGAATTATCTCTGTAGCTTGTTGAACAAGGTTAGCCACTTGAGGCATCTGACTGGCTTTTTGTATGCAAGGGAACTGGAGTGTTCTTGAACTCAGAGTACTGCCTTACATATCTCTGCCCATCCTGTTGCAAAGTGAGACCTCTCCATTAGACCTGGAAGTTAGTTTGAGGGGACTATTTTGTTTTCTTGTAAAATATAGGAAAACTTAAGAGTATTCACCATAAGAGAATCTGGTTAGTTATGGGCAGTTGTGAGATCAGGAATAAGGAGTGTCAAATACACTCTTCTTCTATTCTTTGGTTCCCAGGAGGGCCAGATTATTAAAGATTTACTTTGATTTGATCACAACAATCTGCAATGACTTTATTGAAATATAACATGTTTAGGCACTTGTTTTTGTTGTTGACAAATCTTTCAGTCAGAGCTCTTGGGTCATGATTTTGCATCTTCTTACTTGTCATCAAAAAAGTTGAAAGAAAAGATTCTGGACTTGTTTATTTCTTGTTGCCTTGCTTTTATTCACTTTCTCTTTGGCTATTGTGCTTCAAGGTATTTCTGTGTCTCTTCCCCTTCTCCCCATGCCAAAGTAGAAAAAAACTGTTTATAGTTAATTCTTCTAGTGCTTCTCTTACCCCTGTCATTGTCTTGCAGTTTGGCTTCCATGTCATCACTCAACCAAAACAACTTTCTTCCAAATTATCATTATCTCTTAATTGCCAAATAAATACTTTTTCTTAATCTTCAGTCTATCAGCACAGGCTTTACTCCTCTACATTCTCATTTCTAGTTTTTGTCATGCTCCTTTGTTGATTCATCTTTTATATCAAGACAGATAATGAGCGTGTCCGAGACTGTCCTGGGCTGTCTCTGGTCTTTCTACATTTCCTCACCTGGAGACCAGAAAGCCCATAGATACCCACACACATCCCTAGTATCAGGTGATCTGGAAGGAGGCGCTTAGTGTGTAGAGAGTACGTTCCCCATGGAGAAATGAGGGAAATACCTGGATAGGCATTGGAGATACAAGAGTGGAATTTATGAGAAAGAAGGTGAGGAGGTATAAATGGGTCGTAATATTGATGAGGAGTAAACTGAGGTTCTAAACCGAGTTGGGTCAGTTCCTTTTCTCCTGGGTCTGATTAACTCTCTCTCCTTCCCCAAAGTAACTACCACACGGGTTCCGTAGCAAATGAATTTGCTACTCAATGCTGTTTGGAAACAAAGTCTTTATTGATAGTAAAGAGATAGACAGGCATTTGGCCTATAGGGAGGCCATGCTGCCTGGCAAGGGGACGCCAGTTGGCGGACACTAGGCTGGTATGAACCAAGTGCAAAGATTCCATTTTTCAACCAACCTTATATACATAACTAGAGTCATAAAAACAACGTTTGCACAGAGATGTTATCCAAGAGGTTCTGGAGATATGTGTAAATAAGACAGGAATTCTCTTGTTTTTGTAAATAAGACAATTTCTCCCCAAAAAGGAATTATGTGAAGATGGCGAAAGGACACAAAATGACCCTGGTTCCATCTACCCTTAAAGTGAGTGCCTTTAGATGGGATCATCAATCTACTGAAATATTATGAAATACACATCTTTCATTTGAATTTGCCTTAGCAAAACCATATAGAGAAAGTGGGCTTTAGGTGTACTTTGTGGATCTTTTCCCAAAATATATCATCAAAGACAGTAAACAAATATTTCCCCTATTTTTATTCTGACCCTGCACAAAACCTAACTGGGGATTTTGTTTTAAATGTTTTCCATTCATTGGAACCAGGGTCATTTTGTGTCCTTTCACCATCTTCACATAATTCCCATTAGTTCTAATGTGAGGTGAGTTCACAGAGGGACAAGAAAATAGCCTTGGAGGGTTTTAGAGAGAACTAAGTTTAAATATTTCACTACCCAGACTCATTTAAGCTTCAGTGCATTGAAAAGTAATTCATACTAATTTAATATTTGGGGATCCAGAGAACTTCAGAAACACCTTCCAGTAATAGCCCACATCCAATTATTCTATCAAAGAAAAATTAGAATTCCTAGCAAAAGCAAAGCTCACACATTCATCTCTAGCTCTTTCTTAATATTAAGTGACAGTTTATAGCACATGAAGAAAGTATATCCTGTGGTCTTGATTATGAAATGTATTTCTTATGCTGTTATATCACTTTGTTTTTATATGAATAAGAGTTCATGCTAAAATAACCTTTAAATCAGAACCATTACCACTTTAGTTATAATGAGTATATACAATATTCGTATTTATAAGTGTCAAACAAAGCTTCTATCCCAAGCAAAGTAATTGAAGGTAAATCAAGTTAATTTTCCTGTAGCTAGTTGACTAAATTAAAACCAACTATCGAGGGTGCTGTTGTTGAGAAGCCAGAAGCCATTTGTATCTGTGATCTCTGTTGTTATTTTAACCATTAGTTTATATACTTTACAAAGCTGTTAGTGATCCAGTTGAGGTTTTGGAGCACCCACACTATGGAGGGACAACGTTTTTTGCTGCATTTTCCTGATAGGGAACCACCAAAGTCAGTAATAGTGGTTGGGTTAAATAGAAGAGAGTTGGCAGACATTCACATTAGCAATAGTGATATTTTAACCTAAGCAATTAAATACTGTGGTACCCTCTTCTGTTTTAAGACTTACAATTTGTAGACTTTTTCTTACTTGGTCCTCTTTAATAAGGTCCAGTTGACCTATGAATTTATCAGTGTGCCCTCCATCCCATGGTGCAGATCAGAAACCGTCCATGTCTTCTCAGTCTGTGTTCTCTTTTTATAGAGGGCCAAGCAACTGGAGTCCATCCTCTTGGATCTCTTGACATCAGATGGGTAATACCCCTGTGCATTAGCCCTCATGTTTGTTACATGATCAGACTATCTCATTTTCCTTACCATAAAGATTTTGGATTATATCTTTTTGCTCGCTCTTCTGCATAACTTTTGTTGGAAATATGCTACAGTTTATTCACACTCAGAGTTGAGTCCCTTTATTGCCCTACCTATGTGCTGTCTTCCAACTTGAATTCTTTGTTATTTTGTGTTGTTTAGTGATTAGAATCATTAAAATCACATTAGAATCACCAGAAGAACACCATTAAAAAATAGGATCTTTGTTTCATGAAGAAACGGGTTAAGGCAAAGTTCTGCACGTAACTTCTCATGTAATAGTATCCATTTTAACCCTTCTGTTCAGTTTTGTTCCAGATTGATTGTTCCAGATACATTTACTTAGAAACAAGAATTGTGACTTGTCTATACGTCTGTGTTTTATAATTTCAACAACAATGTAGAGTAGATCTGCGTATTTTAGACGTAGCTTGATGGTAATAAGAGGGGCCATCAAGAAAAATTATTTCTTGTGTATCAAAATTGTGTATGATTTTAACAAGTGAAAAATCTTATTAGAAGAGAACTTCCTAGATGCTTTTGCTTTACAGAATTAAAACTTTTTTTGTCACATAATAAGTACAATAGGAATTTATATTATCTGCAACTTACTGTTATGTGATTGACATAACATTATCATTTGCAAAAACTTGTCTGTTCCCTTTTCATACTTTTATCAAAGAGGCCCTCTATTTATGTGTAAATTATTCTCATAAAAAATCTTTGTAGAAATGAGAAAATAGGCACATGAGTTAGTATTATTATTTTGTTATATATCACTATATTATATTATTATATTATTCAGTGTTCATTATTATTCTGATCAGCCTTTTTGATAATAATAACATGCTTGATTTTTTTTTTAAATACCAAAATTTTGATGTTCAACCCTTAGGAGATCACCTTGAGGATCAGTCATTAAATATTAAATTATTCCCAGCATGGGCCTCCTGTTTGTAATTAGTCTGATTCAACTAAATTCTCCACTTTTTTTTGTTTAGTGCCATTTTTTGTTTCTCCTGTAGCACATTAGAGATTGTGATATAAAAGTTCACAGTTTTATGTAGTGACACGTCCCTTCTCCCTTCCCCTCCATTTTTCTTCCCATTGTAGACTTCTTTATAGATCTGGCCCTCTTACCTTCTGTTATTCTTCTTCAGGTTAAGTGATTTCAGGACAATCTCACATCATTGGGTTTCTAAGCAAGCTTTTTGTAAACTTATTTCCCCTTCACCTCTCTTTACTGTTTTACATGCTTCTTATAATGTTTCACTGGAATTTCTTCCATTAGACTTAACAGATGAATTTCTGTTCTAAACTCTTTTTCTTTGCATCTCAAGAAGATGAAGTATGTTTTGGTTAAGGTATTTATTCTCATAGGAGTGATTTAGTTAATGGTAACAGTGTTTTTTTAATTGTCTGCTGCCCATGTTTATCAGTAGCTTATATAAATAGGACAGTTTAGAGTTGGTTTATTTTTTTACCCTTCTTATTTTCATTCTTTCATCTAATTTGATTTAGATTTTGATGTTTTACTAATATGAGTGGTCTTGACAGTTCACACATAAGAAATTAAATGATTTCTCACATGGGCAATTGGTCATTTCCTATTTGTTAGGATATAATCAGTTTCATTTCTTGAAATGTGATAATAGATAGCTGAAGGACAGTTATTAAGTCTTTTCTATGTTTTTTCTTCCCTGGGTTAAATATGGCTAAGATTCTTTTCTTGATGATGTAATTTGTAGGCCTTATAAAAGCAGGTAGGTAGAACAGTGGATTGAATGCTGGACTGGAGTCAGAAAGAACTGAGTTCAAATCCAGCCTCAGGCCAGGTGTAAGACTCTGGGAAATTAACTTAATCTCTGTCTGCCTCAGTTTGCTCATTTGTAAAATGATGATGATAATGATAGCACCCATCTTCTAGGATTGTTGTGAGTATAATGTCAGATAGTATTCGTAAAATGCTATATAAATGCTAGCCATTATTCTTTTCAACAGTTCTGTTTACCCTTCTGGATGTTTTCCTGATTCTTGATCTCTCTTTTAAAATGGAGTGCTTTGTTTTGTTTTGTTTTTTGTTTGCTTGATTTTCTTTTTTAAGCACATATATCATTCTTGTCATTCCATAGCTTTGGATGTTTTCCATATAAATTGCAAACGCATCCAAGTTTTCCCTGATTTGTATTGTATAAAATTGACTATTATAGCCCAAAAGATCACATTGGTACTTATTAAATATATCACATTATTTTTAATATGTTTACATAAGACACAGTGTAACATTTGTGTGCAAGTAGCCATGTAAAAGATATCTGTTCAGAACTAAAGAACGGGAAAAGGGGATCATTTGATCACTAGATACTAGTGATACTATTTATAACCAAAGGAGAGTTGATATGCTTCACTGCTGCTTGTATAATGTTCAGAAACAAAGGAAGGGTACTAGCAAATGGAAAGATCATCCATAAGAGTACTTATGGGAAACCATAGAAAAGTGTGTCTTACAGACTGAGATGAATTATGATCTGCAAAGCTGATTTATATCAGTGAAATCACAGGTCTATTGAAATAATGAGTCATAGCTATATATGTATGTATGTGTGTGTGTGTGTGTGTGTGTGTGTGTGTGTATATATATATATATATATATATATATATATATATATATATATATATATATATATATATAACCTATCAGCAGTAAAACCTGGCTTTGTGGCATCTGAAAATTTGATAAGCAAGCATTACTCTTATATTGGATAAAAGTCACAGATAAAATTATTAAATTGGAAAAGTCTTGAACAGAATCCCTTGGATTGTCAGTGGAGGGAGCTTCTTATTTTGGCACATCCATTAATCATTACTACTTACAGTGGTTGTGTGTGTGTGTGTGTGTGTGTGTGTGTGTGTGTGTGTGTGTGTTTTGTTTGTTTGTTTTTTTCCTCCAGGTTACTAAAATATGATATCATTGCACTCCTGGTGTTTTTGAATTTTCACATGGATTCAAGCCTTAAAGATGAATATCATAAATATAATAAAATACAAATTACTAACTGGGTTATCATTTACATTTACTTTTATCCCAACTTGGATTGTTTCCTTTTCTGTCTAGGTGGGAAAGTGGTTATTGACAAATCTCTGTTGCACAAATTGTGGGAATACAAGTACGTGAATAAAACTTAGCAAACACAGATTGGTTTCCTAGTAGACATGAGGTTCCATTTCCTCATAACACAGAGTGTGCTTATCTATGGAAGAAATGGTTGTAGGACTAAAGAATAATTTGTGTGTATTTTTGTTACTGTTTTAGGCACCAGCATATATTCCTTAGGCTTTCTCTTCCATCTCTTAGTTTATAATTTATAGTTTAGTGATGAAAGTTTATTACTAAACAGCAAACTAAAAGCTGTCAGGCAAAAGCCAGACTTTTTAGTCTTTGGGGAATCTATGTAAAGAAATATTTTTTCCCCTGCACAGAGTGGTCACAGTTGTTTGGCCAGAAGCTAGCCTCTTAGCATTTGTATTCAGATGATGCATTATTTATGATATACCTCAGAAACTGAACTAGTGTCTTGTAGGTATCTACATGTCTACAGTAGCAGCACGTACTAAAAAAAGAAATACCCATGGGTGAAAGTGATAACAGTATAAACATTTTTAATCGTTTTTGGACCCTGAAGCCTCATATAAACTGTATTTTAAATAGTTTTATTTCTTTTTAGGCTATCTTCAACAAATAACCTTTTCTTGTTTCCATCATTCATTTTGTTCTACATGTTGATAACTCATAGCCCTCAACAAACTTCTTACATTATCTTAAGGTCTAATAGAAAGTAAGCTCATTGAAGGCATGAAGTGTTTAATTTTTGTCTTTGTGCCTAGTACACAGTGCTAGGTCCATACCTGGACCTGGTATATAGTAGGATCAGTGGTCCTCAAACTTTTTAAATAGAGGACCAGTTCATTGTCCCTCAGACTGTGGGAGGGCCGGACTATAGTAAAAACAAAACCTCACACTCTGTCTTTGCCCCTCAGCCCATTTGCCATAACCTGCATCTGGCTCACGGGCTGTAGTTTGAGAACCCTTGTAGGTGCTTATTAGGTGGTTGATTTTTGTCCCAAATACTCAGATGATGAGTAAGTGAGCCCTGCTATAGACAAAAGTCATTGGAAATTTATTGTTGAATTATACTTTCTTCATTGTCAAGGAACATCAACATAATAGAGTAACTCAAACTAGTCTTTTGTATTTCTCTACTTAGACCAATTCTTTGGTTTGTTTGTGAGTATTTAAAATGGAAGAAAAAGATCTAATTTATTCTGCCTCCTCTGGATTTTTATCCTAGAGGATCCCCTTCTTTTAGAACCAATTTTCTCTCTCTCCCTAGCATTTGCTTGAGCTACTCTATTTTCTTAACTGTACTTGGTATTCAGAATCCAATTCATATCTACAGTTGTTTTTTTCTTAATTTCAGGTCATGGGCTTTTCAATTTGAATGTTTTTTGTTTTGTTTTGTTTTTAATTCAAACTATAGAAAACTGATCTTTCAGATACTATTTTAGTACACATTTTTTGCAAATCTTAAAAAGTATACATACATATGCACTATCCACTTCACTGTGAATATTGATGTTGGGTGTAGTTTAAGCAGTTTATGTGAGAGTCCGAAGGTACCAGTCCCAGCCAGAACTTCAGGCTGACTCTGAGTGGTCCAAGACATTTAGAATTGGCTCGCTCTTATATTTAAGACTTAGGATCCAGGAGTCATTGATTCATTTTAGCTATTTGGGAAGGGACGTAGTCTGATCAAACTACATCATTTAGCAAGATTGAAATCGGTTAAGCAATATAAACTTAATTCTAAGTGTCAGCAAATTGCATGTGTTTTTCTTCAGAACTTTAGCTTTTCCTAAAGCATTTTTTCAGTGCTACGGATGCTGCTATTCACTACATGGACAGCTGTTGTCTCCATCTCCTTCCCATTTCGTATCTATCATTCAGATAAAGTAGCTTCCTAAGCAAAAAGTTTCAAGCCCTTAGTACTTTCTCCCAGATCAGACAGTAGAGGTAATTTTCTCCAGGTTCCATTAAAATTTCATCATTTTTTTTTAATGACACCATGAAATTCATTAATGTCCAAAGCACCAAAACATCTTCCCCTCACCCTCCAAAAATTTTTCTGAATGTATATATTTGTTGAGTTATAGGATATTAGAGTGCCCGTTTATCATTTCATGGAAATCATTGAATTAGGAAACTAGAAAAGATGTAGAAGCACTTAATTGCTTATACCCTCTAATCTCATAGAAATAGGAAACAATTGAATAAGGTGACTGATAAAAGAAAGAATCTTCTGGAAATAGGGTAATATATAAATGTTATATTTATAACAAAAAAAAATTGAAACTTTTGACATGTCTTTTTTTTTTTTTTTTTTTTTTTTTCCTTCCCCTTTTCGCTGAGGCAGTTGGAGTTAAGATGATTTGCCCAGAGTCTGTGTGACCTATGTGACTGCTAGACAACATTAAGTATCTGAGGTCACTTTTGAACTCAGGTCCTCCTGACTTCAGGGCTGGTGCTCTATCCACTGCGCCACCTAGCTGCCCCAATCAGTCGTTTTTTAGAACGGTGTATAAAGCCATCCTATTTACCACTGTCAAGAAGGACCTCCTTTTCAAAGTCTCAGATAGAGAAGGAATTTTCTGTTGATGGTGAGGGCCTCTAAATGGTTTGTTTGTAGATTACATGGTACATTGATTTCATCAAGCTCTAAAGTCTCCTCACTCATCTCCAAACAGGCTACAATCCACAAAGGAAAAGTCAACTGCAAGGAAAATGTTGGAAATGGCTATTGCCCTGAGGATACCATGTTGTTAAGATATCCTTTGAATTTTCTTAGCAGTAGTTGTGTCTGAAGCAAACAGCTATAGGTAAATAATAAAGCAGGGCCAGAATAAAGTAGATTTGGAAAATTGTGTGGCATAGGGGATGTCAAATAGGAATGTGTTCTTATACAAGGAATAACAAAGGACTGTATAGCTAGAGAGATGAAGGATAACACCCCAAATGCTGTATTGATTAGTTTTACATGTAATATCTTCTAAAGGTAGAACCTCCTGCTTTTGCATCTTTATCCCTTACCCTGGTCTTTGGAACATAGTAGGACTTTTAAAAATGTTTATTAGTTGATCCTCTTTGGAGCATTTATGGGAGGTGGTGGACAAGAATTACCGAGAAGGCATAGATGAATAGTGAGCTAATCTAGTAGAACTAATTTCACCTAGAGAAAAAGATAAATATCTAAAGCATACCCACATTTGGGGAATTTACTGGTATTCCATATAAATTAAATTTCTTTATTAAGAATGTTATTGAGAATTCTTTATGGTTCACCCTGATCAACCTGATCAAGAGAGAATCACCTTAAATGACCATTATTTTTGGTGGCATAATTTGTCGAGTATTTCTGACTAATCGTTCTAGCATCTGATTTTTGGTTCAAATTATACATTCAAATGCTTTTGCTGAAAGAATTGTTTATGAAGACTTCCATTCATTTTATTATGTGCATATGTGCACATATGTATGTATAGATAGATATTTAATATCCCGAACATCTTTGCTCTTCGGTAGCCAAAAGTTAAATAGTAATGAAAGTTGGAGATTGAACTTTTTACAGAGCTTCTCAAATTTATGACCCAAGTATAAATGAGCATTCTAGTGGTTTCTACATTTTAGAATTATGTCTGAGAAACACAAAGCTAGATGTGTAATCGGTTTTCACTGCATTATGTAGGAATGAATTTATCATTTTTATCTCACCATTTCTCATTAAAAGCTTAATGCCAATATTCCTTCCTGACCTATGCCAAAATGAAGCCTCAGCTGCAACTACAAATTGGAGGGATATTTGAAAAATTCATTGTGTTCCTGCAAGCAGATTAACTCCTAGGAAATATATGTTTTACCAAACCTTCAGTCATCCAGAAATAAATCATCTGCATAAATCTTGCCAAAATGGCATTGGTCTGTAAGTGAATTTCTATAGAACCTATTTACTCTCTTGTCTTTATATACCTTGTATATCTTCTTCAAGTGCTAGCCTCCTGCCATCTCTCTTCCTGGCTTTCTCCAAAACAGTTGAACTTTTGTTAAACTAAGTTTGTGATTTCAATGTAATTGGATTGCTATACTTTTTCAAGAACTAGATTGACTCCTTGTTGCATGAACCAAGAATTTTTTTTTAATTGCTTCTTCATAACTCTTTGACTGGTTCTTCCACATTTGTTGGATTTGTTACTTGAACCGGCACCTTACCTATGTCGCATCATTCTTAACATTAAACAAATATTCTGTTGGTCTTGTTTACAAATGGATTCCACTGAGATTTTTAGTTGGGCAAAATTTGATCTAGATAGTTTCTTTTTTAGCACTCTACTTATTTAAACATGCCTCTAATGTATGATTGATGGCATATTTCTTCCTTACTCTTAAATTAAAGCACTACCTGTAATTTTTTAAGCTTCCAGTTTGTGATGAATAATTAGATGTAAATAACACTGACATGAGCTTTTCAAAATTTCCAGAAAATCAGCCCTGTTTATGAATGTGAATGATAGTAATAAAATAGTCTACCTGGTTATCAAAGCAGAGATTGTTAGAGTTGGCCAGGACCTTGCTAATTAGATCATTTAATCCCATTCTTCCATTTTATAGATAACTATCCCTTAACATACTTTATAGACAAAGGACATTGAGATCCTGAGATCAGCTCTTAATTATTGACAAAAATGAAATGAAAGGGATTTTTATAGTTAAAAACAATGAATAATAAAAAATTCATTTCTCTAGATATTGGGACACATTATATGTTGTTATTCTTGGTAGAAGATTTACCATCTTAATTGTGTTTTGTTAATTCTTACCTTAAAATTGATCTGAATTCCCTGAATCCCCTAAAAAGCTAGTTTTTTTTTTTTTTTTTTTTTTTTTTTTTTTTTTTTTTTTTTTTTTAAGCAAATATCTGGTGGTGGTTAGAACTGCTGGGATCTGTTGGTTTTTGGACATGAGATACTTGAAAAATTAAACCCTACAAAATAAAATGGTTTACTTAAGGAGGAGAGCTATTAAGTAAAAACCATGAAATATATGAGTTATCAGGAAAATGCTTTAATCAGAAAAGGACAGATTGTTAGCTAGAGTAGGAGCTAAAATTATTGGCTCATCAGTGACTTGAATATTATGAAAATTGTTGTTTTTCAGTCAAGTTTAACTCTATGTGGGAGAGGCCCAAGCATTTTCAGGCACAAACTTTTTCACACTCTCATGCATGTACCTAGAAGTTGTCATTTATCTGTCACATGGCTATGATATTCTCCTCATAAAACGCCTTGGGTTTAGGTTATTATTAGTCTATCAACACAGGGGTTCACTTTAGCAGAAAGTTCAGAACCAAAACTCTGGTTTCTATAGATGAGGTTTAACCATGGTTGGTTTTTTCCCCCCCTTACCTTTTTTTGACTCATGTCTCCTCCCTCCAGGATTTTTCCTGATGATATGAGGATTAAACTTTTGTCTAAGTGTCTATAAAACTAAGAAAAGGACAATCAGATCCCATGCAAAAACTCAGGGTAACAATACATGGATGGTATCCATGATGGGCTTTTTTCACTAAATAGAAAACCCAGTGGTTTTTATTGCAGCCTCTAAACAGACAAAATTCTTTCTCCCTCTGCAAAGTTCCATTTTCCCTAGAGATCTGTGCATTTCTCTGGTTGGGGGTTACCCAAATGGGGAAAGAACTCATTTTCTGCATTCCTGCCAGAGCTATACAATCCACATACCTCCAAGGACCAGGGACTTCTGTTCTGTGTCCTGGAGCCTTGACCCAGGAATTCAACCATTCTCTGCTTGACTCCAGATCCCCTTGCCTGCCATTTATGGAGCTCTGTCGCCCTTTGGGGGCTTTCCTGGTACAAATAGTTCCTTGAAAGACTTGTGGAGTCTTCCTTCTTCCAGACAGTGAAACCTGTGTGTATCAGACTAGCTTTTATCTGCTTCAAAGCTAGTTGGTTCTCTCCATGTGTTTGACCATCTGCATTTAGTGGCTAATTCCAAGGGTGGACCTCGAATATTAACTTCATCAGCTCATAATGAAATATTAAAAGGCCACAGAGAGTTCTGAGGACCAAGTGACTTTGTACTTTATCAAAGAGCTGGGTCAAGGGAATTTATGAGTTTCTTAAGAGAAATATATTTAATCCCAGAAAGAGTAGATGATTTGCCTTCTCATAAAGGATCATTCACTCATAGAAGACTGCATATGGTTGTGGACTCTTGGATGACTGGGGGAAAGATTATTCCTATTACTGTGTCATTTTTCCCTATTTCTGTTTCCTGTTTCCCTTGGGAAATATCCAGAATTGGGGCTGCAGATGAGTGCCCCAGAAATCACCATAATATAATTTGTTCTGCACAAACATTTTAACTTCCTGACTCTATTATATTTTATTTTAATGTATTTAATTTCAGAAAGTCATAGTGGTACTCTGCTTTTCCATTTAATTGCTCAAAATGTAGTCCACACTAGGAACTGAAATTAATATCTCATTACAACAGAGAAAATTCATGTCTGTTATTTTAATTATCTGGAGATTTGATATTCCTTAGGTGATTCAACAGTGGAGTATTGTTGTTCTTGGCCCCCATAATACCAGAGAAATCTGAATATTATTATTTTGAGGATTTCACATAACTGAAGTCACATACTCTTTATTTTTCTCAAATCTCTTAATAAGAATTTAAGTAGTTATTTCCTAAATAACCTGTTAACATTAACAATTATTTCTAGATCTTTGAATAAAAGATATCTGTATAAAGAAGTAGTGATATTATGTTTCTAATTCCTTTTAAAATTAACATGTCTTTAAAATCAGATAAGCTACAAAGACTGTAAAAGGCTTTGCATATAACTTCTGAACCCTCTGCCTTTATATATTAGAGATTTCTCTACAAAACTAATAACAGCATTGACTTAAAAAGCTGCAAGGGGTACACTTTGTACACTTTCTGTGCTTCATTTAATTACTCTGATGAGGAAGTGTTGCGTTTAGGGGACTGGGCCTGTGATTTCTTTGCTATAAGGAGTTCTTTATTGAAGAAATTCTCTCTGCCTTGTAGGGCATTCAGGCATTCAGTTTGCACTTCCCCTACCTCCCTCAAAGCTGGACTCTACCCTTGGAACTACTCTGGGCATTGATAGGCCATCTTTTAACTTTATTTTTCTTGATTTCAGCATTTCCAAGACATTCTCAACTATGTCAGCTAGTCAACTATGTCAGCCCCCCCACCTCCTTTCTAGCTCCCCTCTCTCTGTATTAAATTATTTCATTTAAATGGAAGCTTCTTGAAGTCTGGCAATGAGTTTCTTGCCTTTGTATCCCTATCCTTTAGGAAACAGTTCCTGGAGCATAATAAACATTTAATAAATGCTAACTGGTTGGTTTAATGTAGGACAGTTGAACACAGCTTAGCATCTTCAATGACATTTAGAGTTTTGAGTGTTGTCTAGACCACTAGCAGCCAAGTTAAGTGATTTGACTGGAGTCCCACATCAAGTAGATATCAAAGATAGGAATAAGACCGAGGTGAAGGACCCATGTGGGCATTGAGCATTTGGCGAGTTTGTCACAGGCTTTTTGTATCATCATGTACAAATACAAATTTGTGTGGAATTTTGTAAATTATAACAGTAAACCCTTACATTTGAGCAAATGAGCACTTCTGAATTTTTCTTGAACTTTTAATAATTCCATGTTTGCCTTTTTAATTTTCTCATCACCACAGTAATTATAACACAGTTACTTCCAGCTCAAAACAGCTCCACTGTTTAAAGTAGGGGGTAAGAGCCCCGTTGTGAATCAACATTATCATGTGACTCAAATCAAAATATGTTTTTAATCGCAGGTGACAAGGGACTGATTTAAAAGATCAATTAAAATGAAAGAAAAGGTATTAGAATTGGTGATGAAGTTCTTAATTCACAAGCAGACACATCCCAATCCCTCCCTTGCCACTGAATTTTTTCTTTGTAATTGCATATTCTTGCATTAATTTTTGACTTGTGAACATTTGCAATATTTTTTCATTAAAATCCATGATATTATTTTCCTTATTTTGTCCCTTTTTTCAAGTGAAGGTGAATGTTTGGCATACCACTTGCACTATCCTTGTATTGCTACATGACTGGCTCACTTCCTTTTTTTGGTTATAGCATCCAAAGAGGTTAAAAGTGAAGGAGAAATTCGGTCCAATTAAGTACTTACTAGAGGGCATTTCAAAAGCTTAAAACTGCACTAGACTTTGAGAAAACCCTAGCTGTATCAGGAACTCTTCTGGACCCTGGGCATGCAAAGTTAGAAACAAAATGACCCATGTTCTGAAGAACCTTACTTTCTCCTAGAGGGCTACAGCATGAGAACAGATTATTTAAAAAAAGCTTCTTGTGTCCTGCGTGAAACCTCTTTACATTTATGAAAGATATGTGAAAAAAAATATATGCAAGATGAGAATGTGCCACAAAGCTCTGTGAACCATATGATTGGAGGGAGCCAACCACATTTAATGAAGTAATGGATCCAAACTAAGGTAGCTCCTTCCTTTGCAGAGGTGATGTGAGTGTGGAACATTGTCAGATTTTAATGTATTGGCCCACTTTGATGACTTTTCCCCCTCTTAAAAAAAAAAAAATCTTAGATGGATCTGTAGGAAGAGGCAAAGGGAAGGATATAGGGGGAATTTAGGGAATATAAAACCAAAATACATCAATAAAAGTTTTTTTAAAATAATGAATCCAACAAATCACTAATGTAAATGTAAAGGGATGCAGCTTTGTGTGTGTGTGTGTGTGTGTGTGTGTGTGTGTGTGTGTGTATGTGTTCTTTGTGTTATGGAAGAAATCCACTTGTTCAATCATCGCACATGATTATCATAGCCATGATAGTCTGTGGGTATGAATATTCCTTGGAATGATTCAGAGTCCTATAATTTTAAAAAAGTTTTTGCTCATCGATTTTATATGGTGTATAACATTAAGTGACTTAATAAATGATATTTTCTTATGTTCTTAGTTACTTATACCTCTCTAAAAGTGTAGTCATTCTACTTTGGTTGGTACTGATACTTGTTCATTTGAATTATTCTAGATTGAAGAAAGAATTCATGGTTAATTGATACTCATCTTTAGTGCTAGTAGGTATAAGGCCTAGTCTTGTTAGCCCTTGTCTCTGCTGTCAGATATAGTTATTTTTTATGGTGGTGGTGTTTGTTTGCTTTTTTTTTTTTTTTTTTTTTTTTCCCCTATAGTGCCTTATTGATGATAATCCCCAAGATTTGATTTTTATGTATTTTTGGACAGCTCTTGATTTCAGTACTTTGTCAAAATTCCTTGTACCTCATTTTAGCGCCTAACATTATTATATGCTACATGAGCCTTTTACCCAGATCAGAAACATCTTTATCTTTAATATCACCATCTTTATTTATATTGATATCTTACTACACTCAGCCTCCTAATGACCTGGAAACCTTCCTTTTTCACTTGTTCCTAAGCCAGAAATACATTGTCTTATTTCATTCATTTTTCTACCTAAAAAAGCAAGTCTTATTTCAGATCATTACCAATATGTCCCAGTTATGAAAGTATAAATCAGTCTGTGTGACAGAGTAGAAAGTACCTAAATAAAACGAAATCACATCCTTTCTTGGTGGGGTGGAGAGAGATTATAATAAATAAATTTGGTACCAGGCTAGAAATCCAAGCATGGTGGTTAGGCTTAATTTGCATTTAGAGAAATTGCCATTTCAAGCCCTCTTTGTAAATAATGTATTCCAGAGTGTTTGATAATCATCCTCCTTATCAGTATCTTTCTTAGGACCAAAGTTCCCAACAGCTATTGTTTTCTAGATTGCCTTTTTGTTTCCTTTTTTTTTAAGTGTAAGAAATGCATTAGCCATTCTCCAGTCTTCTGGCACTATTCTGTCCTTAGTGAATGATCAGATCTTCGCCACAGGCTTTCTTATTTCCCTTGCCATTCTCTCAAGTAGCTTCTGATAAAAAACAAGCTTTTTGATAGGCATCTCCAATGTCAGTTCTAAAGGAAATGCTCTGACAGTGCACTTAAGGTTTGCCTTTGCCCCTTCAAATCAAGATTTAAATTTTAAATAAATCATTTCATTGCTCAGCAGGTAGTGCCAGACATGCAAATACAAGTGAAATCAAATCCTGAAAAAAAATTCCTGTGTGATTAGTTGTAAAGATGAACCTTACAACTGTTATTTTTACCTTATGAATCCAATTCTTCCTGTGCAACAAAAAATTCGGTTCTACACACATATATTGTATCTAGAATATACTGTAATATATTTAACATATATAAGACTGCTTGCCATCTGGGGGAGGGGGTTGGGGGAGGAAGGGAAAAAATCTGAATAGAAGTAAGTGCAAGGGATAATGTTGTAAAAAATTACCCATGCATATGTACTGTCAAAAAAATGTTATAATTATAAAATAAAATAAAAATTAAAAAAAAAAAAAAAAAGATGAACCTTACAAAAGATAAGTGAAGAGACCCATTGACATTTTTTCCTCTCCTGACAAATACCTTGGTTTAACTTATTAATAAAGCAAAGTTATGATATAGAATACTATCATAGATTGCTAACAGTTTAACAGAAAAATAGATTCTTTGAAGTCATTCAAATTTAGCTAAGGCTCTTCACATACATACAAACATACATACACCCCTCTCCTTTTAAAGCTGAGAAAACAGGGCCTTGCACATATTAGGTCTGCAACAAACATGTATTGATCAATTAAGGATAGTGTTAACCTAAAATGGCCAAATTCACTCGTTGCCAAATTTTTTTTTAAGTTTAATTAATAGTTTTATTCATACTCTATTTGCAGTTATGTGATGTAGATAGTAATTTTTCTTGACAGTAATTAGTTGATTTGAATTGGCAGAGATAAATTTTTGTGAACAGCCCTTTTCATATAGTAAAGTCTTAAAATTTTTGGGTGTTGGTTTGTTTCTATATTGTATCTGCTGTTGCTCTGGGAAAAGCCCCAGTCTAGACTCTACTCCTTCAACCTGAAACCTTTGCAGAATAATATTTCCTAGCTAATAGACTTTATTTTTTTTTCTTTGTTTTTGGAACTTTTTAAATTAATTTTTATAATTATAACATTTTCTTTGACAGTACATATGTATAGGTAGTTGTTTTTTTTTTTTGTTTTTTTTTACAACATTATCCCTTGTACTCCCTTCTGTTCCGAGTTTCTCCCCTCCTTCCCTCCACCACCGCATTCCCATACATATTAAATATCTTATAGTATATCTTAGGTACAATATATATGTGCAGAACCGAATTTTGTTGTTGTTGTTGCAAAGGAAGGATTGTATTCGCAAAGTAAAAATAATCTGGGAAGAGAAACAAAACAAAACAAAACAATGCTCTCAGTTTACACTCATTTCCCAGTGTTCTTTTTCTGGATGAGCTGGTTCTGTCCATCATTAATCAATTGGAATTGGATTAGCTCTTCTCTATGTTGAAGAAATCCACTTCCATCAGTATACATCCTCATACAGTATCGTTGTTGAAGTGTATAATGATCTCCTGGTTCTATTCATTTCACTCAGCATGAGTTGATGTAAGTCTCTCCAAGCCTCTCTGTATTTCTCCTGTTGGTCATTTCTTACAGAACAATAATATTCCATAACCTTCATATACCACAATTTACCCAACCATTCTCCAATTGATGGGCATCCGTTCAACTTCCAGTTTCTAGCCACTATGAAAAGGGCTGCCACAAACATTTTGGCACATACAGGTCCCTTTCCCTTCTTTAGTATTTCTTTGGGATATAAGCCCAATAGCAGCAATGCTGGATCAAAGGGTATGCACATTTTGATAACTTTTTGGGCATAATTCCAGATTGCTCTCCAGAATTGTTGGATTCTTTCACAACTCCACCAACAATGCATCAGTGTCCCAGTTTTCCCACTTCCCCTCCAACATTCATCGTTATTTGTTCCTGTCATCTTAGCCAATCTGACAGGTGTGTAGTGGTATCTCAGAGTTGTCTTAATTTGCATTTCTCTGATCAATAGTGATTTGGAACACTCTTTCATATGAGTGGAAATAGTTTTAATTTCATCATCTGAAAATTGTCTGTTCATATCCTTTGACCATTTTTCAATTGGAGAATGGTCAATTCTCTGTATATTTTGGAGATGAGGTCTTTATCAGAACCTTTAATTGTAAAAATGTTTTCCCAATTTGTTACTTCCCTTCTAATCTTGTTTGCATTAGTTTTGTTTGTGCAGAAACTCGTTGCCAAATTTTATATTTGTGTGTACATGTGTTTCTTATCTGTGTGTGTGTGTGTGTGTGTTTGGGTTTTTTTACCTGAGACCCAAAAGTTTTAAAAATCCTGGTATAGGGAATTTCCTATGTAGAAATCTCCTCTACCAGTATAAAAACCTGGGCCACTGCAAAAACTTACCCTCTCAATGCAAAACTATAAACTGTTAAATGTTTGAGAGTCTTATGGATTTGGGCACTGAGAAATTAATGGATTTGCTGAAGCAAAAACTTAGTGTCAAGATAAGACAATGATAATGATAATTCACAATCTTCACATCATAATAGCCTTATCAGCACCAACCCCATGGTACTGATATACACATGTGAATCCATATAAATTAACAGGATTCTGATTGTTCTAGGTACCCTAGGGCCAGGGACCTATCATCATTAAGTTAGCCATCCTGCTAGGGAAGAAATATATTCCAGACCAGGGAAAGGAAACAGTAAGAAGTAGAGGGTAAGAATGGACTATATTGGGACAGCTAGGTGGCACAGTGGATAGAGCACCAGCCCTGAAGTCAGGAGGACGTGAGTTCAAATGTGATCTCAGACACTTAACACTTCCTAGCTGTGTGACCCTGGGCAAGTCACTTAACCCCAATTGCCTCAGCAAAAAAAAAAAAAAAAGAGTGGGCTACATTTCCAGCTTTAGGCAGATCATGGGGATGGGACAATTCAAGTACTCTCCTTTTGTAAGGATCATAGATGTAGAGTGAAAAAGGGCACTCATTGGTTCTGAACCTTCTTGTCCAGCTCTCATGATACAGATGACAGATAATTCGATGTCATTCAAGTGGTTTCATACGTGTCATTTGAAACTACAAAGTCAGGATGCCATCCTGCTTTTAGCCTTAGACTTTTGGAAGAAGACCAAGACCCTAGAATATCCCCCATCTATTATTTTACAGTTTCTCTAAGGCAGGGATTCTTAACATGGAGCTCATGAGCTTGTTTTTAAAAAATATTTTGATAACTATTTCAACATAATTGGTTCCTTTTGTCATCCATTGTGTTTTATATATTTAAAAGCAGTATCCTGAGGTTTTACCAAAATGTCAATGATACATAAAGGCTGAAAACCCTTCCTTGAAGAGAGTCAGAGCCTTTCATACCATAGGTCAGAGATTTCAAATGCAAATCCTTGGCATAATGTAGTATGTTGATATAAATGAGTTGTCAAAATGTAAATGAAGCTAAGCCTGGCACAGCTAAGTGTGAACAATTATTGCAAGGCGAAGAAACAAGTTAGAGAGAGGCTCTATGCCGAGTACCCTGCATCGGGGGTGTGGGGAGTAGCATTATTCTCCCCCTTTCCTTCCTTCACCACTATGGCCTTTTTTTTTTAATCTAGACTCAAGACTTGGTTCCTGCCTCGACCTTTTCATTGAGATGTTTTCTCCCAACCCAGGAAGGATAGAGGCCTTCCCTTACCAAATCCTATGCCAAGAATGCTGTCCTAGCACTACCTAAAAAAAGTTAAGCACTTTTTACCAGGATCTCTCCGATCTTTCTTTCATGAACTCCTTATCAGTAGTAGGCCCTCCTTTACCTGAGCTGGGGCTGAGATATCCAGATCCAAGTCGCTGGCCATTGAAGTTGGCTTAGCAAAGTGGGTGGTGCCTCAGTGTCTGAGTCTGAAAGTCTTCGTCCCTCACTGGGGGCCCTAACCAAGGGCAACTGAGTGAGGGCAGTCAAGAATGCCCAGCTTGAAGTGAAAAAGGATCATCTCCCTGAGGTCAGAGCCAGGCTCAGACGCCTGGCAGCTACATGGCCCTGGCCAAGCCACTGAATCCTGCTTGTCTCAGGCTCCCTATCTGTAACTAAGCTGGAGGAAGAAATCGCAGAGCACTTTAGAATCTTTGCCACTGAATGGGACTGACTGGATGAAATGTCTGACCTTAAAAATGGTCCCATCTTCTCATCTGTCCTTTCTTCTCCAAGCATTTGAAAGATATTCTATAACTACCTGTTAGTTCCCTGTGCCTGTAGTCTATAGGGTGTTTTTTTTCCTCTGGATTGATGGGTTCTTAATCTTGGGTCCATGCAGTTGTTATGTTGGGGCTTGTTTTTTAATATTTTGATATTTTAGCATGTAACCTGAACTTGAATTGATTTATACTACAGGACTCAAATTCATAGTGATTCTGTGCTTTGGAGTAAAATTAAGAAATGACTCATTTCTATGCTTCTAGTTAGGCAGCATAATAGGATCCTACTTCATAGGATCATAGAGCTAGAAAGGAATATATCTTCCAATTTTTGTGTTATTGTTCAGTCTTTTCAGCCATGTTCAACTCTTTGTGGTCTCATTTAGGGTTTTCTTGGCAAAAATATTGAAGTGGTTTGGCATTTTCTTCTCCAGATCATTGTATAGATGAGGAAACTGAGGCAAACAGGGTTAAGTGATTTATCTGTTGTCCAAGGTCACATTGGTGGTAAGTGGAAAAACTGGGATTCAAGCTTGGGTCCTTTGATTCTAAAACCATTGAATTTGATGGCACTGCTTGCACATTACTTCTGTAGGAAATTCTATAAAATCAAGATGAAGGTAAAGAGGGGAATCCTTTAACAGGGTTTTACATAAGTTGACTTTTTCTCCCATCAAAAGGAAGAAGTAATTTATACTTAAATGGTTTTTTGAAACTCATTCACACTAAAGTGATGGCTTAGTAATGCCTTTTATAGTGTAAGATCTTTGTCTCTTAAGTAGAAGAGCATGAGCTTGAGAACAGAGACTTTTATTTTTTCCCTTTTTTTTTTTATTTGTATCCTTAGTACAAGTAGTAGACCTTTAATAAGCATTTGTTGGATAGCTGTGGTTGAGTGAAGTGTTGGGTCGTGGCCTGCACCCAAGACCGCTTACACAGCCATTATTTTTCAAGTTTTGAAAAGTAACCGAGAAAAGTTCCTCCTGGGATTGCCCCAGGTGGTTGTAAGAGATGAGTCTGCCCAAATTATAGAATCCCTTATTAAAGCAGTTTGTTTGCAAGACATTCAACAATATCTCACAATATCCTTGTGAAGGAAAAATTGAAGAATGTAAGCTATAGATGATAATTGATTTAGATGAATTTGGAAATAGTGGGATAATCAGATCCTCCATTATATTCTGCTTAACTTTTTAAACAGTAACTTCTGTGAAGGCATGGATTGGCATAGTGAGCAGAATTACAGGTGACACAGACCTCTAAAGATCTGCAGGAAAGGCCATATTGAGATGGTTGGTCATCTAATTTGAGGTCCAAAAAAGGTATTTTTAGGTTGGAGCAAAGGACCAGATTTTGTTAAGTAAAGTCTTGTCTTTCAGTTGGGGGAAGGGGAATAGTTGCAAGGAATCTAGATGCCTTAATTGATAATAAGCTTTATAATAAATCATTAATACAACATGATAGACATTAAAAAAGCTAAAGTTTAATGTCCAGAAAGCTTTTTACAAAAGCTAAAAAATTTATGTATTGTCTACTATGTTCTAAACACTGTGCTAAGTGCTTTACAAATCGTATCTAAATTTATATCCTCACAAAAACCCTTTAAGGCAGCTGCCTTTAAATTCCCATTTTATAGATGAGGAAACTGTCAGTGGAAACTTAATGACTTGCCCAAGGTCAAACATCTAGATTTGAACTCGGGTTTTTCCGACTTCAGACCCAGAGCTCTATCCACTGTGCTTTCGATCTTTGAAGATCTTCCAATGGAGACTCTGTGTAGATGAGATTCCTGTTCAGGGAGACATCTGCGATCCCTGCAGTCCTGTGAGAGATATGAAAGTACTTTTACTTCTAGACCATACAGGTGCCTTTCTAATGTTGTCATTTTGAGTTTAGCAAAACAAATGCTGAGCTCAGAAGCTTTTAGGTTCTCTCTGTACTTTGCATTTGTGCCAGATGGCTCTGCCTCAGTTGGCTGCTTTGCCCTGTAATTTACATACTGTTCTGCATATGACTATATTTACTGTGTCATTAATTTTAACTTTTTCAGAACTTTTCTCATTTGAAAAGCCATTAGGGTTAAATCTCAAACTGTGCCACAAATTTCAGCTAACTAGACACAGTAACATATGACCCTTGAACAAAACCC
Source organism: Sminthopsis crassicaudata (assembly GCF_048593235.1). NCBI lineage: Eukaryota > Metazoa > Chordata > Mammalia > Dasyuromorphia > Dasyuridae > Sminthopsis > Sminthopsis crassicaudata. Next base: position 445,241,203 of record NC_133619.1, read on the forward strand.
ATTTGAAAGAGATGAATGTAAAATCTTTTCCAACAGATTGCCCCCTTTGCCATCCCCCCTCCAATACTTACTTTTAATCTCTCCCTTTCTACTGTCTTATTTCCCTCAAATAGGCACATCTCCCCTATTTTGAAAAAAAACCTGCAATTCCATCCTCCTGTTCCCATTAACTATCATCCTATGTCTTTTTTTGTGCTTTTAGCTGGAGTCCTTGAAAAGGCCACCTACAATAGGTGTTTCCAGTTCCTCACTCTCTTCTTAACCCTTTATAGTCTGGCTTCTTATCTTGTCCTGCCTCTCCAAAGTCACCAGTATTCTCAGTTGCCAAACCCAATGGCTTTTTCTCAGTCCTTAGTCGACTTGGCTTCCCTGTAGCTTCTCCCACTTGATACTCTATTCTCTCTAGGTTTTTGGATACCATTCTCCCCTAGTTTTCCCCCTGTCTGTCTGACGGATCATCATCTGTCTCCTTTGCTGGATCCGCTTCCAGATCACTAACCACAGGTATTCTCCAGGGTTCTGTCCTGGGCCCTCTTCGCCTCTCCCTCTGTACTTGGTGATCTCATCGGCTTCCACATATTGAATTACCATTTTTATGCTGATGAGTCTGAAATCTCCCTTTCCTGCTCCAGACTCTGCTGACATCTCCAGCTACTTTTCAGACATCTGGATGTCCACTCTAATGCTAACAGAATTACTTCTTTTCCCCTAAACCCTTCCCCTTCCTACCTTCCTTGTTACCGAGGAAGGCACATCCCAGTAACTCAGGCTGACAATGAAGAATCATCCTAGACTCCTCCCCTACCCTGCCCACAAATCCAAGCAGTTGCCAAAGCCTGTAGATTCCCCCTTTGCAGCACATCTCATAGACGTCCCTTTCCCTGACACTGCCACCCCTCTAAGTGCAAGCTTTATCACCTGATTTCTCAATTACTGCAGTAGCCTGCTGGTGGCTCTGCCTGAAGTTCTTCCCACACTAATCCGTTTTTTCCACTAAGCAACCAAAGTCAGTCTCCTAAAGTGCGGTTTGGATGATGTCACCTTATTACTCAGTGAACTAGAGAGGCTCTCTGTCACCTCCAGGATCACAGACAAAATGCTCTATTTGCCATTCAGAGCCCTAGTCCCATTCTACCTTTCCATTCTTTTTACACCTTACTCACTTCCACATACTCTTTGATTTATGATATCATGGCTGCTCTCTCAGCTCTGGGCATTTCCTCTGCCTGTCCCCCATGTCTAGAATGTTTTCCCTCTTCCGGTCCCCCTCCTGACTCCCTTTAAAGCCCCAATCAAAATCCCATCTTTTCTTGGAAGCCTTTCCCAGTCCCTCTTGATTACAGTGCCTTCCTTCTCTTTATCCTGTATAGGATAGCAAGTACTTGACCATATATGGTTATTTTCTGCAGCAAGGGTTGAGACAACACATATAACCCCAAAGTGTCCTTTCAATTGTGCATGTGTGTGTGTCTGTGTGAGTATGTGTGAGAGAGAAACAGACAGTCAGATAGACGGACAGACAGGAGAGAAAGAAAAGGAAACACCTAGGGAGGGAGGAGGGGTAATATTTATAAGAAATCTTGCTAAGCCAAGAATTCAGCCTTTTTTAGTGTTATAGACCCTTCTTAACAGTCTGGTGAAATCTGTGGACCCCTTATTAGAATATTGTGTTTAAATGTAGAAAGTAGAATATATAGGATTATTTTAAAAATACCAATAAACATGAAAATGAAGGTCTAATCCCATCTCCTCCTCTCCTCCTCCCCTCCAATCACAGTATACAAACTGCCTGAAATGTTTCCTTGCACTACTAGGATCTCCTCTTCTCTCTCAAACTCAGAACCTTTGACCAACAGAATAAAGCCTTGGGGAAGGTGGCAGAAAGGACAGCAGAAATAGTAAACACGTGTGTATAAATGTATAATCAACTTATCTTCATGGCTGTTAAAAACTAAGAGCCCTAAGAGAATGTCAGTGTGCCTTTGCTCTACTAGAAAGTTTTCTAATTAGAGAATTTCATTTTGGGTAGTAATAAAAGCAGTCATTAGGAAAAGATCAGGCCGTGGGATAGAGAGAAGTATCAGATCAGAAGCTTATAGAAGAGATGGAGAAGAAATTACTAGTTGGTAAAGTAGACTTTGGTTTCACGTGGCGCCGAGATGAAGGGGAAGAGCTAGGGCTTTGGATTTGGATGGCTGCAGTCTGGAGTTTGATTCTCATCTTTGCTGGGCCTTGTTTGATTTCAGGCAGGTCATCTGACTTCTAAAATGCTTTCCAGATCTTATAGTTAGTTAATCTCTACGCCTCCAAATTTCTCCTCCACTTAGCTATCAAAGTGCTCTTCCTAAAGTGCAGGTTGGACCATTCAATCAGTGCCAGTGTTCCTTGTTACCTCTAAGATCACATAGAAAATTTTGTTTGCTTTTAAAGCCTTGCATAACCTAGCCCCTTCTTGGGGGCTTTCTAGTCTTCTATCTTACTTTTTTCATATGTTCTATGATCAAGCAACCCTGGCCACTTTGCTCTTTCTCATACAGGACCCTCATCTCCTAATCCCATGTATTTTTGATGTTTGGATCTCATGCCTGATTTGTCTCCTTTATCATCTCTATATTCTGGTTTCAATAGTTTCTTTCAAGTCCCTTCTGGTCCCCCTATTTCTACATGTATCTTGTTTGTATTTTCTCCTAATTCTTCTATGTATCCATCTTTAGTGGTCGTTGTGAACATGCTCTTCCCTCATTCTGTCTCCCCCTATAAAATCTGGCATTTATTAGTCACTGTATAAATAAATGCTTCCTCTGTCCCCTTCCACAAGAGGAAGTTACTTCAAAGTTACTCATGATAGCTTATTTCTCTTAGAAAATTTATGACAGCATAAAAAGCACAAACTATATATATATAATCTTTGTGAAAGTCTACAAGGTTTTAAATTTCAGAATACACTTTTAAAAGTATTCGTCTCTACCTGCCATTTTGGAAACGTGACAGAAAGATTCATTAAGCATCTAGGAGAAGATATTTTCTGTAATTGCCTCCACTGAATAGTAATATTCTTTGCTTTTTTTAGAAGCAAAGAAATTGCCTTATCTCGGTTTGGGTTGATGTAGAGACTTCTCAGCTACCATGACTTAAAAGACTGGTCATTCTTTTCTGATGTTTTACTTTCTTCCGTTGTTTCTAAAATAGAACTAAATCAGAATGTCTGCGTGAATTGTCTGCACAATCCAAGTCACTGTACTAGCTTCATTGATTAATGTCCTTACCTTTTTCGAAATGGCCTGTAGAATGTAATTGCTAATGTAATCTATAGTCATGATTCTTATTTTCCCCCATTCCTAAAACTTTAGCACAGAAAGAACTTTAAATCACTAAAGAAAATTCAATAATCAGTTTCTCCAATTTTGACCTGTTTTAACAATTAACCTTACTGCATCCCTTATTCCCTCCCCTCATTGTAACCAGTTGAAATCCAAATAATAAAAAAGTTGTTAAATTTGAAGTTACTGGCAATAAAAATAAAACTACAACCTGATTTTCTTTGCTATATTTAAGAATTACTAGATTGGTCAATTCACACCAAATACTCTGAGTAAATATAACCTCAAATGAATTTCAGTGAGAACTATAGCTGTATATCATTTTTTAAAACACATACACACACACACATCCCATTCTTTCTCACCTTTCCATCTTTTCTGCCACAGCTGGTGGTGCACTGGATAGGATTCTGAGTTCAAATCTGGCTTCAGATATTTACTAGGTAGATGACCCAATAATTATAAGTAATAATGACAAATTACTTAACGTCTGTTTCCTCAGTTTCCTCATCTATAAAATGGAGATAATGATAACACCTGCATCATAGGATTGTTCGTGAGGGTTAAAGAAGATAAAGTTTAATAAAATCCACCCCCCTTAACTGCCTGATACACAACAGAAGCTACATAAATATCCTTTCCTTCTGTGACTATAATTTTTAAGATCATTTTTACCTCCACTTTTTTCCCTACTCTTATTATAGTTGTTTATGATGTGTGTGCTTCTGTGCTCAGATGTTTTTCCTATGCCATATCAATCCCTTTGGAACTCATTTTGGCTAATGTCAGAATTAACGTTGGCATTAGTCAGTTTCACTTCTTGGCTATTACCCCAAATAGCAGTTATAAAGTCCAAGTTTTGGCATCTGTTCAGCCTTGCAAATAAACAGAGATAGTTTGCTCATTAACAAGGCTTAGTGGAGTGTGTCACCCACACACTCCAAATGGCAATAGTTGCAGATCTTTAGCAATATTAATTTAGTTATGACAAAACCTATTTCTGATGTGCTTCCCAGTGCTGCACCTTAGCCTTGTTCCATTCCTAGGTGTCTCCTATCATTGCTGGGCTTTTCTCCCTCTCTAGACCATAAGTTGTCCGAGGCAGAGATGACTTCTGTGCGTTATTCTGTGGTCCCCATAGTGTCTCCAACTGCCGTGAACACAAGGGATGCAAAGAGACTGCTGATGGATCAGACCTACTGTGAAGAAAGCACCCACCAGTCATCTTAAGGAGACTTCTTTTGGTCGTAGCCAAGAAGTGTCTTGCCTATATTAGAATACATCAGACCTTGAGCTTCTGTCATTCCTTTTCTCCACAGTTTTTGGTGGGTGAATGAGTCAAATTAAATAAAGACAATCAGCTACCAGCCCTTTATGGGATTATTTACAGAAATAAGCTTTTACACGAGGAGAAAAGTGTTCCTTAGGACTAATTGCTATGAATACAAACACAGAGAATATAAACAGTGATTACATAACTTTTTTCCCATCTGTCAGAATGAGAATGTATTGAGTAGTACATCTTAAGGAATTTAGAGAAAACAGGAAATATAGAATGTCTGATGTGAACTGCCAAAGAATTGGCGATTCAATTCTGTATTTTCTCTGATAGATTACTCCAAAGTTATCCCATTTCCTTCTCTATTTGGAAACAGAAGGTTTTGATCATTGAATTCTTTGACATACTGTGATTACCATTAATATTTTCATAAATACCGGACTCAGGGGACCTTGTTATCCAAAAACACAAATTTAAACTCTTGCCTAGGGAAGTATCCAGCCTGAGGGAATCCTGGGAACAATAGGAGGGAACAGTGTAAGGGGATTACTCACTTTGTAAGGTCTTTTTTGGCAAATGAAAAGGACACAGGTGTGATCTGGGCATTTCTAGTCAGGGACTTATCTGGAAGATATATGGCACTCTCTCTCTTTGGTCTCTTCCCTCCCCCCTTCCCCTGCCACCTTTTGCACACACTTTAGACAAGAATAGTAGGTAAAGAAAACACTTTAATAATTACAGAAAGTGATTAGGGAGGAGGAATTGAAAGATAAAGTAATGTTTTACTCAGTTGTCGGGGTTTGAATTAAGGCAGGAATGGGGAAAGGGAATGCAAGTTGAAAAGTCACATTTTGTTTGGAAACTGGAAATAGTAAAATATGAATCTTGGCATAATCAGCATGTGCCTGAAAAACCCTAAAATAACCACCACCAAAACCACTCAGCTGTGTGTGTGTGTGTGTGTGTGTGTGTGTGTGTGTGTGTGTGTGTGTGTGTATGTATGTATTCCAGGTAAGGAGCATCTTTATTTTTGAAATCCAGGTGCACAGTAAGAAGAGGGGGGAGGGAAACAACAGTGATCACCCTTCCTTTTAATGAGCCTTGCTACTGGAGGAAAAAAATTAACATCACCCTAAATTTTATGTGATGTCAGTTAAATGAAGGTGTTTTATAGCACTTTACAACAAATTAGAATCAAGTAAATTGAAAATAAGCCTAGCAGCTGGGATAAGTAATCAGGTAAGTGGCCAGTTTTGCTATTTTTGCTTTGAGCTGAATAAGAGAATTTGAATTTCTAATGTCCCCAAGGTATGGGATTCACTATTGGAGAGCACTGTTTTTAGTGTGATTGTTTTAAATAGCTAACAGTTCAATCTTACCCTCCAACTCACTCTTTCAAGCTGCTTGGAAAATCAGCAGTGGTATGTGTGTGTACCTAAGCAAGCATTCATTGTCTGTTGGCATAGAATTGAACCCTGCTTTGGGATGGAACATCTAGAGCAGAGTTGAAATAGATGGCCCAGAATGAGGTAGTAAATCATCAGTATTAACTGAGAGACTGTGATGGAAAGAAGCAAAATTCAAATGATGACTTTATGGCTACCCTTGAAACAGCCACCAGAACGTTTTATTCTTAAGAAAATTAGTGTTGTGATCAGTTACCACAATTTGCCTGCAGTCAGAGTGCCCTGATTTTAAAACACACCTATTTATTTATTTATTTTGCAGAAGGTGTGTGTGTATGTATGTGTTGGGGGGGACCTGTTGGTTCCTGGTGGAGGTAGATGTATAGATTTATAATTCATTATATACTTTGGGGAGGAGGAGAGGAAAATATTGACTATGCAATAGTAATAGAAAACAGGACAGTCATCAGTAAGTGCTTAGAATGAAAGGTGATATGTTTGAGAGGGAACACCTACATGGTACAGTGCATAAAGTGCTGGGCCTGGAGTTAATACTTATCTTCCTGAATTCAAATATTTCACATTCGTATTAGCTGTGTGACCCTGGGTAAGTCACTTCACCTGTTTGTCTCAGTTTCTTATCTGTAAAATGAGTTGGAGAAGGAAAAGGCAAACCACTCTAGTATCTTAGTCAAGAAAAATCCCACATGGGGTCATGAAGAGTCGAACACAACTGAAACAATGTGAGGAGAAAATGAGCATAGAGAAAGGACAGTTGTTATTAGGTTTATTAAGGAAAAATGGGTCAGATTGAACATACATTTCATTTTTTTTGTGGGGTGGGGATGGGTCCTCTGTAGTTCTCAGACCAAAGGTAACAGGGAAATTGGAATTGACTTGTATAAAGATCCTGCTTACTGTACTTTTTTTCAGTTTACCTAAAGCCCAAACATTAAACAGGTCATATTCTACTACATTCAAATGTCCTAGCTCTTCAAGGTATCATTTCTACATATATGTGGTTGGATCTGGAATTATTCCAGCTTTACTTTAAAAGCATTTAATTGTAGAAGAGGAAGCTTTTTTTTTTTTTTTTTTTCTTCTTGGAAAATAGAAACTATAATCGTCTTTTCTCAAACAATGATCTATTTTTCTGATTATAATGATTTAGTATTTATATTTGGTAAAGGCCAAAATGAGACTGCTATTATTGTCTTTATTCATCTGTCAAAAGATATCCTGCTAAGAAAAATGGGAAAACATGATTTCTTTACTAAACTATTTTAGCACATGATAACCTTTGCTTTTAAATTTGTTTTTTTTAAACTGCATGTTTGTTCAAAAAAATGAATGTGTGATTGTATATATGTCTTTCAGTATACCTGCTAAAATGATAAAGATGTAATCAGTTGGCAGTTTTGAACCTGAAATGACAAAATCAAGTTCTGACCGTGTTAGGCAGCGTGATACTATTCAAGATCATACTTAAATGGTTCAACAGATCATTGTGATTCAAAGCTTCAACATGTAAGCTTGATTGGTAGGAGATGTCTAGTTGGGTTTTTTGGGCTACCTTTTGTTAGGAGCAAACAAATATGAAAAAATCAAGCAATATCATGAGTTAGGAGATCAGATGTACTTACCTTTTTCCTCCTGTTATTTCCAGAGAATAATATCTCTTTGTTTTATGGCATCCTCTAATCACTAATAAATCTCTTCAGTCTGGTAGCTTATGAGGCCAAGTGTTTAAATTATCAGGGACCAATTTCTTTCCTATTTAATTTCTTGTTTTATAAAATGGATCACATTGGGAGGGTGTTATGATTTATTTAAATGTGGATGAGCAAAAGTCATCCAAAAATCCATTTTCTCTGAATATTTCCCAGCCTCTTTTACACAAGAACAATTTAGACTATTGCAAATACAGTCTCAAAATGTGAAATCTGTGTGAAAAAAAACTGTTTGGAGGCCATTTTCATTCTGTGATTAGAAGGAAAGCTAGTTGATACAAGCCTCTTACCTACTGATTTTCCTCTCTGTTTTTTGTTTTATAGTTGCTGCGAACTTGCAGAAGATTGTAGATGACCCCAAAGCATTAAAAACATTGACATTTAAGTTGGTAAGTGAAAAGCTGTGATAAGTGATTCAAAAGTCTGGTAACAAAACAAATACAAATAACGGTACTACCATTTTTTTTCCCCTTCTTTTCTTACCTTTTATTGTTTTCTTAGAAGATCCATTCCTGCCTTTTAATATCCAGTAGTGTAGAGGAGTTTTCTTGACAAGGCAATGTCTCTTGTTCAGTGAACCTATTTCCTTCTTTTTTACAGTCCTGAATTATAAATTACAGTAATCCCAGTCTCTTGTTCAACAAAGTATCACTTGACTCTTTGTTTAAAACCAATGTGAATCCAGAATAACATCCCTCTGAAAATGCTTTCAAACTGTGGTGCAAGCAAAGTGCTGTGAAATATTCAAAATAGAGAGGCACTTGCACTGAAAGTATTGGAGATCCTGGGAGGCAGTTGTGACTTAACTCAGTGGGTACCTGATGAACATAAAAAAATAGCATTGGGTATCCTCAAAGTGTTGGTTCACTAAGACTTTGGGGATACCCTATATTTCAATGATAAGTTTTCAATTACCATAACAAGGGAAAGAGAGATTCTAGTGGCTTGTAGTTCCCAGGAAATCACAGACTACTTCTGGTAGGTTTTCCATCTAACCTGATGATTGGAAGGCAGCCATGGCTGGGGAAAGATGTTTGCGGGGGAGGGCCAGGGGTAGCTAGTTGTCATTTTTCCCCCAGTACTATAATGTAGTCTTGAAGACAAGGGTAGTTCCATTTTTCTCTCTGTATTCACAGTACTTACACAGTACCTGATGCATAACAGGCAAAATTAATAAATGGTGAACAGGCCTACCCCAAAGGGTTCACTTTAAAATCATAAATCAAAAGCATTAAGATCCAGTCATCAAAACACTACCAGATATTTTTTAAAATGTAAATAACCAAGACTTGACTGTGAATATATTTATTGATGATCTGTATTTTTCATTCCTTGTGAAAATTAACTGGAAAATGTGCTTAGCCAAAATTGCAGAATGATTAGTTACAGTAAATGCCAGGCTGCTGCCAATTAGCACTCTGGCTTTCCGCCCTTATCTGATTTTAAGTGACTGGGCTGCATTTTAGAAAGAAGAAAAACAAAAAACAAAAAAACAATAGCTTCGTTTCCAAAGAAATAAATAACCTCTGAAGAGTTTACATTGTTTTGGAAATAAAAGAATGATGTTTTACATATAAAATGAGAAATTAAAAGTGGGAAAACTTAATTAGCATCTCTGTTCTACTTTTAGAGATTAATGCCAAGTCAAAAACCTATTATAAATGATCTTTTAGGGCCCCTTTAAGTCCTCAAATTCTAGAATTTTAATAATTTTCTAACCCATCTACAATTTTTAAACTCAGTATCATTCATTTGAGATATTTCTGGGCAAATAGAACTTAAAACTGATGTTTCAATAGGAGAAAAAATGTGATGGAGCTGGGATTTGACCCACTGTTATATTTGTAGGTTGGGTGATCTTGGGTAAGTTACTTAATATAATTGAGTCTTAGTTTTCTCATCTTTAAAATGGAAATGATAGTACTTGCACTACTAGCTACTTCACAAAATTATTAAGGAAGCATTTTATCAAACTTAAAAGTGCTACATAAAAGTAGATTGGTATTATAAGCTTCCTTTTGTTCATCTTAGGAATTACATTAGAATTTTATACAGCACAATATTCCATCTTCAGAATACTTTTCTCTTTAAAAATAAGCTAATTATTTAATGCTTAATTAATTTATAATTCATTAACATGCTTAGACCTGAAGAAGTCAAGAGATTCACTTCTAATTCTAGCTTTATCCTTGCTTAACTTTTTAAATGACCACAAAAGCATCCCATCTGTGGGATTTTCCCATCTGTGAAGTGGGAATTATCAGAATCTTAAAAATATGTGCTTTTGAATAGAAATTATGAAGGCCTTTAATGAGGAAGACAGTACAACATAAGCCCCAAAACATGGCTTTGCAGGCCGGCTATTTTCTGTGTCTTTTGTAAATTTTTTCAAATGTTGCTAAGCCACTTGGTGTAACAGTGAAACCAAAATAGAAGACTGCTTTTTTTGGAAAGATATCTATTTAGACCAATTTTCTTAAAACATTTTAGACCAAAATCTATAACTCATGATTGAAAACTGCCAGTACAAAAGACCACTGCCATAACAGAAGACAATCTTCTGCTTTCTTGAAAAATTGTTCTATCTGATTTTGTAGAGATACTGCTCATTTCTTATTCACTCGCTCTTAGGACTGGATCCTATTATTGCCATCTATATTGTTGGAATGAGTTGAGATCAAATTTCATTTGTAACTTTCCTTCTGTCTCTTCCACCACCCCCCCCTCCTCCTCCTAGAGCCTGAATATTTCATAGCCTAATAGTAATTGCAGTAAATGTAATTGGTCCTTTTAGCCAAATGACAGTTAAAGATGTTAAATGAAATTAGGCCCAGAAGCGAACTGGTCACAACATTCAGTTTTCCTTCCAGCTGTGCTAAAAATATGATAGGTTTCTCCTTTTATTGTGGACTGTCAGCCAACATGAGATCCTCTCAGCAGGGCCACTTTGACCTGGTTTGTCTGCTGGTTTTCCATAGGATTTAATGTTCTGATAAAATTGCATTCTTTCAAATGCATTTGATTAGGTTCATTAATGTAGTATTTTGGCAGCTTTGCCTTTCAAAAATCTTCATGCTACTTTTGGTTCTGTTCTTTTAAAAAATCTTCCAAATTGTTTGACATTTAGGCTTATCTTGATATTTTGATTGATTTTGAAGGACACTTTTGAATGTGTGGTATTTTAAAACAAATACTAATAAATTACTTGGTTTACATTCATTTTACATATCTACTGTTAAGTATTTATTAAAATGTTACATATACAGACATATGTGTGTGTGTTTAGTATACACAGATTGTATATATGCATGTACATACATGTATTCTTTCTTTTCTGTATATGTGTGTACATACATGTGTAAACACATATAGTTAGTATAGAAAAAATAACTAAGAGGATAGAAATAATGCTATAGTTTCATCTTTAATTATTATTTTTTTTATTTCTGAGACAATTGGGGTTAAGTGACTTGCCCAGGGTCACACAGCTAGTAAGTATTAAGTGTCTGAGGTCAGATTTGAACTCAGGTCCTCCTGGCTTCAGGGTTAGTGCTCTATCCACTGACCCACCTAGCTGCCTATCTTTAATTCTTTAGATAAAATGTTCAAAGAAATCCGATACTTGTACTTTGTGGAGCTAGAAGTAGTAAAGTAGTAAGGTCAACGTTTTCCTGCTTTCATTATTCCCAAAGCAGGGTGCCATAAGGCATCTTCCTGCTGAAGAGTAGAGTGTATGTCCATTTATAATTTTATTTTGCTTATCATTTCTAAATACAAAGATATTTTTTGGAGTCATTTTTATTGTACTCTTCATCTCTCCAAAGTCCAATAGTCTAGAAATGTCCTATTTACTATCTTTATAATTAAAAATAAAGAATATTTAATTGACTCTTGAAGGCCAAAGACAGATCAGGTACATGTAAATGACATCTAATTTATATCTGTTTAACCCATGTTTCCAAAAATGAGGAGGTTACAGGCAGAATAAGGAGAATAAAGTTTGAAGAACCAAGATGGGATTAGAGGGACCTAGAGAAGAAATGGGTACCAAAGCTACCAAGAAAGTAATTTAAACTGAAGATCATGGAATTTAAAAAGAGGACTGGGATGGGGAAATCCATCTCTTAGCTGTCCAGAAATTACCATGAGCTGCCTCTAGAGGTGCTGTGTTCTTTCTTCTTGGAGGGATTCAAAGCTGAGGCTGAAGAACCATTTGTCAAAGTATATCTATACACTGGACCAGATGGTTTCTGATAGTTTCTTCCAGCTCTCAAAATCTGTGAGTCTTTGAACTAGAAAGATGTTAGTTAGGTAACAGCTTGAAGAGCAGTGTAATCCCAGGAGGCACTGCCCTGGCTGACTGGGGCCTGAAATGCTTTTAGTCTCTGATGGCAGGTTCAGGTCTCACCTTGAAAAATGATGCACAGAAGGAGAGATCTGATCTCTCACTGAGATGCATTTTCGTTTCCCATAAAAATAGCACTACTGCAGGCCTCTGAATCCAGGCATGAAACTTGTGACCCTGACTCCAAAGTGAGAAGCACAGGAGCAGGGATGTTCTTTCAGCAAGGGAAATAGATGGCTGCCATAGACTCTCTTTTCTTTTTTATATTCCTAGACCTGACATATCAGGTAGAATTGGTGCATGTTAGTAATTTAAGAAATACTAAAAGTATACACACACATACTTTTGTAACATTTAAGCATTTGATCCTCACAATTCTTGGAGGTAGGTACTGTTATTTCCATTTTACAGAGAGGGAAACTGAGATCAGCATTCAAGGGATGGGTCACACAGTAAGTGCTTTGAGGTTGGGGATTTGAACTCAAATTTTTTGAACTTCAGAGCCAGTCTATCCACTCAAATACTCATTTGCTTCACTCATTCCTATTCACCCTATAGCATCTAAAATTCTACTAGATTCGCATTTCTAAATATTGTTCTCTTAAAAAAAATTAACACCCTAGAAAGTTTATGGGAAGATGTTATTATTCATTCATACTTTAGTATGACTTAGTTTAATCAGGTTGTTTTCTTTTGAAGCTGAAATCAGCTTGGTGAAGGAACAGGAGTTTTAATTGGGGGTGAGCAAGAAGAGATAAGTAATTGTGCAACATTATTTCTCTTGGGAGAAAGTTATTCTGTGTAGGTATCCCAGTAAGGGACTTTGGTCATCATGAAGTCACTGGCTTCCTGGAGAACTGGGAAGTTAGGAAAGTCTTCAAAGATCCTAAAGACTGATACTGTCTGCCATGGATTGCCAAGGGAGTAGTGGGGGGAGCCTTTTGTGTGGACTTTTAAAATTATATATATAATTCACCCTTTGTGACTACTGATTTTAATATCTCATTAAAGGCATCATCACCAGTCCATTAAGTCTTCCATAGGAAGAGAATTGTGTGTCTTGTTTCTGTCTCTAGATTGATTTCCTTTCTTGGTGATGTCCAACGTGATGAAGTCATTTGTTGTCATTTTAACATTTTATAATTATCTCTACCATGGTGGTTAATTTCAAACATTCATTGAAGATTCAGTAATAAAAAATGTGTTGTTCACAGTCCCATCCCACTCTGTCTTGTAGTCTGCTTGAGGGTTTCTATGAGGTGAGGAATAGGGATGGTGGAAGAAATTAAGTACTTAGAAATGGGGGGAAATAAGTGATAATACAATAAAAAGAATGGTGAGGAAATTTTAATTTTAAGCAATGTTTAAAAGAATTTTATAACATTCTTTCCAGTAAGCCAGATTTATGCTGAATTGTGCTCACGCTTTGGTATCATCTCCTTGGTGACTAAGACCACACAATTAGAAAATACTGAGAAGGATTATTTTAAGGTTCCTCATGTAGCTGTGGAACACAAAACCAACTAGCCCACTCCAGGATCAAAGAGCAAGGCATACAGAATGGAATAGGGGCACTTGCGATTGGAATATTGAAAAATATTAAAAGAATGGCAGACCCAGATCAGGGACTAGACTGATCATGTCACATGCATTTGCACCTTGCTGCCGCCTCTAAGTAAGGCAATTGAGGCTAAGTGACTTGTAAAGGGTCACATAACTAGTAAGTGTTTAGTGTCTCAGGCCACATTTGAACTCATTTAGGCCTGACTTCTGGCCCAGTGCTCTATTTCATCATCTTTTTGTTGTTGTTGTTGTTGTTCCAAGCACATTTCTAACTCCCATACTTCCTTGGCTATTGCAGATATGACACAGAAAGACATACCAGTATTTTTTAGGGAGCAGATATGATAATCAATGTTATAGAGAAAATGTAAATAATATGGTAATACTTTTCAGATTTGATTTGATCTTTTAAAAATAATTTCAAAAGTATTTTACTTACAAATTCTAGAAGAGCTAGGTGGCATACCATCAAGGTACATGGATTTACCCACTTGTATGTACTATTTAATGGATCCACTTGATATACACTGTCTTTTTGAAGTGTTCTAAACATACATACCAACTAATGCTAAGTAGGTTAATTGTGATGAATTGGAAGGAGATTTAAAGGGCTCATTTCCATGGGAGACTAATTGTTGTGACAGTAGTTTAGCAGGAAGTTTGCCAGGAAAAGGGTCAAAAAGTGTTATTGATGTTTAATTCACCATTCCCCCACTATTTATCAGTTGTCTCCTGCTCCCAACTTCCATTTTTTGAACATTATAATATCCAAATCTTGATTTATTTAGCCAACAGCATAAAGAGAGCAGCTTAAAAAAGGTGATCAATACATTGAATGTGGAATAAGTTAGAGAAAATAATTAAGGACATTTAGAAGTCAGTCAGTCCAATGCTGGGGGACTTAGATTATTCTTATAGGGTTTTGAAATAAGAAAATAAAGTTGAGTGTGTGACATAATAGTATGTTAGCCAATTTTAGGCTATAAATAACCTTCTAAAAGATTTATAAGAAAAAATTATAGGATTTTTTTTAGGATAAAGCATTCAATGATATTTAAATATTAGTTCTTTCAATTAAAGATCATAAGATCTTACCTGGCACTTTCTGAAGATGAGCTAATTGTTGTTGAAAAACAGACTATACTTAAGGGAAAAATTATTTGGAGCCTTTCCATTCATTTTTTCAATCTTTCATTTTTAATGACATTTAAGCTAAAAGCATCTTTTAAATATCAAATTTATTTAGTGGAGAAGAGTGTATAGTTTATTAGCAGTAGCCAAGGCCACTTGCCATATTTATAAGCTAAATAGCATAGCATGTAAGAAATCTCTTCTTACCTCTTCACTGAACCCTCTAGACCATGTTTAGCTAAGCAGTCAAGCATGCAGTTATGACACTTCAAAAGAAAAACGTGGCAAATCATTATTGAAAGTTTTTCTCCTGCTTTCAGGCTTCTGGCTGCGATGGGGCGGAGATCCCCGATGAGGTGAAGCTAATTGGCTTTGCTCAGTTGAGTGTCAGCTGATGCCTGTGGCTGGATGTCATCCTCAGCCCCCCACCCACCCTCATCCCCAGAAAAATCAGAAGATTGTGAAGAGACCTGCTTAGATGAGAAGGGGGAAAAGAATGAAACACAACAGAACCCCAACACCATCATCACCACCACCATCACCACCACCCACCACTCACCGAGTTCTGCATCATGCTCCAGCAACTCACATCGGAATCAGCAAATCCCACAGCCGCACAATTGCTGCTAACTTGTCCAAAAGCTATTCAATGTTCTGAGCAACCAATTTGGATCTCCCCTAACTGAAACCAATCTGGAAATGCACTCAGGTGGCCCTATTTATTGGTAATAAAAGGAATTTTCTATCAGAAATGTATTTCTTCTTTCCTTGTAAAATTTCTGTGATAATACTTTAATTGTACATCTGACAATACTGCCTCTTTTATGTTGTATTTAGAAATTAATATACTTAAAAAAATTAAGATTTATTAGCCAAACTTGAATTCTAGTTTTAAAACTGACTGTGAATTTTATTTTTCATATATTTATGCTTTACACATCTTACCTATAAGGAAAACAGTGGTTTGATTATGTGCTACTTGCAGTTAATCTCCTATTATTTAAAGAAATAAAAAAAGTTTCAGGTATATCTTTGGAGTATTTGTAACTTCTAGTTTTTGAAATGACAGAATTAGGAATTAGGAAGCGTATTATGTTGGTTTGTCTATAAACCAATCTACAATCTGATTGTCTCTAGGGAGTGGGAGGTGCCTTGCAGACATTAATATTAAGAATGTGCCTGGGGCTGCTTTATTTTAGAATAGTCTCAGTTCTAGGAGTTTCATATGCATCCAGTCAAATACATTTGGCTTAAGTTTTGCTTTCTTGGGGCTTCTACGAGCTAGAATACTACATGATGTTGCCATCAAGCTAGACTGCTAACTAACTGCCCATCTCTGATTTGGCTTCTTAAGTAATAGGACTTGGTTCTACAAAGATTAAAAACTTGAAAAACAAAAATTAAAAAAAAACAAACAAACAAGAATCTGAGCTTTACTTGAAATTCTGCAAAATACCAAGATGGAGAGAAAATAATAGAAAGGGCTTTGTGCAATGACTTAACAGGTAAATTGCTATTAGGTTTCAAGGATAAATGTTTTTTGGCCCAAGTAGCCCTCTGCTTAACCTGTGACATATCTAGATATATATTACCGAACTAGTTTAAAAAAAAAAAAATCTTAGAATTTTCAAAATTGGAGTATTCTGTCAAGGAGGTAGACTCCTTAAACTATACCATGATTCTTTCCTAGCTAACCCTAGATATGGCAGCTCTTTAAAATGTACTTTAAAACAGCAAATATATATTACTAAGAAAAGTTATTTATAATTGCCTTGTCATAATTGTTAAGGTGTTCTAGAGCCATTTGCATACAACTTAATGTAATTTCATTCCATTCTATTGTTTACACGATTACTCAAAGATGACTGCAAAGGTAATGGAGAATAAAAGTGTATTGCACAAAGATGGTGTTTGGGGCTTCATTCTTTTAGAAGTTTTTCTGCACTGTTGCTCTCATGTCACCTAATATAGAATTCGATGCTTCAGAACTTTCTCCTCCCAACAGTATACATTCCCAATCTTCTCAGATTTTATTTCTAGGACAAAGAATCACCATCTGTCTATGAGAAGGAAACCCAGTGACAAATCTCTAAACTTAGCTATAATGGCAATAGTTACAATAGCCAGCACTTATATAGTGTTTACTATGTTGCAGGCCTTGTGCTAAGCACTTTTCTGATTATTCTTTCTCCTCACAACATTCCTGGGAGGTAGGTGCTATGATCATTTCTTTTATAGATGAGGAAGCTGAAGCAAATTGGAGTGACTTGCCCAAGCTCACACAACCAGTAAGTGTCTGAGGCTGGATTTGAACTCTTATAATTCTGATTCCAGGCCTTTTGCTCTTTCCACAGTGCCATCTAATTTTGTCCTTTAGAGCTCATATAATAAGCAAAGAGTCCATCATAAGATCCACAATTGAAATCTTTGAATCTTATTAGGGTATACCAAACACCCCATAGGCTTAGCTCTTAAGACAGCCTAGGTCACTGCCAAATCACAATGAGTTATTAAAATGAGATTTTATCAGAAAGAGATTTAGGGCCTGGGGGAGACATCTTAACAGTTGTCTCGAAAGAATAACAAGCAGTAGGTATTTCAGGGGGAGAGAAAGACATTTGGTCAAAGACCCCTTTTGCAGATTACCTCAAATTATCTGGAAAAGACAAAAATGTATATTGTAATCGGACATATGTTCTCTGAATTAGAATCACAGAATTATGGAGAATGAAGGAAAATAGAGATTGTTCATATTGCAGATCAGGAACCTTGGCCCAGAGAAGGAACAAGACTTGGCCCATAGCAGTTGGAGTCAGAGATGTCATATTCCATTCCCAGCTTGATGACCTTCAAGTCACTTAAATCTCCTTGGCTCCTCAATTTCTTCAACTGTAACTATAATAGATTAGCTTTAAAGTCTCTTCCAAATGTAAATCTGTGGTCACGTAACATTTAGACAACTATGTTTGGACACCACCCATGGCCCCACATTACACAGGATTAACCCGTAGCCAGCCAGTGCTGAGAGGTGAGGCTATTTATTAGTCACAACTCTGAAGTGGGCCTGCTCTAACACGGAGAACTTCCCGTGTGTTTAATGAAAGCACCACATGTAAATCTGCAATGTGCAGAAATCTGGGTTTAGGAGATGTACGGGAATGCCAAGGAATTAGAAAAAAATGGTTTCTCGATGGTAGGAAGAGTCAGCTTTTGGAGACAAGAGGCTGAAAGGCAATTGGGGTACCATAATCTATGTAAATATGAGAGAACTGAGGGAATGATTGTTGATGGAGAGGCCCACAAAAGGTGTGATTGGAATTAGGTGGGATTCATTAGCTCTGTTTGGATTCTTCCTTCACCCTCTCTTTAACTAGAATCTGGGAAAGTAGGTAAGGGACAAATGGGAAGTGGGAGTGGGATGGATGGTGAGGAAGTATCACCACAGAGCAGATGGCCCAGGCCATGGAGACAACAGAGGACCAGCTCTGTAGGCTGAGGGTACTATGTGTGTGACCTAAGTGTCTTCCCAGGACTTGAGTTTTATCATCAGTAAAACAATAGGGTTGAAGTGGGTAAATTCTGGCATATTTTTCAGCTCTAGATTTACAATCCTGCCTGGAACTTGTAAAAGAGTTATAGCCCTTATCTAATAGACAAGACATTAAGTACTAGTGACTAGTTTAAAGTCATTCTTAAGCAATGGGGATGTAAATAAAAGTAAGCAAGACAGCCCCTGCATTTAGAAAATATATATTCAGTGGGAGTAGACCACTGAATAGGAGCTGGAGAGGAGGGTGGGGATGGAGAGAAAATTGCACAATTTGGAAACAGGAAGTGAAAAGGAAGCCTGGATTCAGGTAATTCAAAATTTTAAAAAACAAAAATAACATGGAAAGGAAATCAATTGTATTTTAACTTTTGTCTCCAAAATAACAAAGTAGTTGGTTGATTCAAAAGGAGTAGAATGTAAGGACAAGAATCAATGATCCACTAGACCAGGGCTTCTTAAACTTGTTCCACCTATGACTCCTTTTGGCCCAAGAAATTTTTACGTGATTCCAGGTACATAGATACATAAGATAAGTATATAAATCAAATATTTACTAATAATAAATCATAAATTTATTTTAAAATAAGTATATACATACTAGATACATAATTTTCCATTTATTAAAGATAAAGCAAATTTGCATACTAATGGGGGAATGTGCTTGTTTATTTTTACATAAAGAATTAAATCTTGATGGAATATTTGATATTTTTACTGTTGCAAAGTTTTTGGCAACCCTTACTTTCAGTTACATGATGCACAGTTTAAGAAGCTTTGCACTAGGCCAGGGCTCAAAGAGACTCAAATCCTAATTTTGCCACTAACTTGCTGCCTGATCTTGGACAAGTCAACTGTAGGTCTCTGGGTTTCAAATTTCCTCATCTGTAAAATGAGATAGTTGGAATCAATGCTTTCTTTGTTCTACATACTATGTTCTGAGTTTTCTTTGACTATAATTCTTTCCCCAGATTTGGAGGGATTGCATTTAGTGCTTCGTGACTGCCTTTGGACCTTCCCCCACCTTGTTAATGTTCACCCCTCTCTCCTTCATCCCTACCTTCATATTCTACCCTTATCTCAGGATGCTCTCTAAAATCAATTTCAACTAAAAGATTCTTTGATTTTAAGTGTGAAGTAGAAGGAAAGAAAATAGACTTAATCAGTTTTCATTGTTAATCTCAGGTGGAGACAATCATGGGATCCTTCCTTTTTTCAATTCAAAAATTGTAGCCTGTCATCTACTCGGTTGTAATGTTACAAGCTTTATCATGTCTGCATGTATCTCTGTAAATATATGACATTTTTGTACTTATCTGCATAGCCTGTGTCAGCCTATTATGATTCACCATTCAACTGTAAGCTCTATAAGGGCAAGCCTTCCTCCAATAAAATTAACCAAATCACATGGGGCCTTGTACAGAGTTTTATATCCCATGAGTACACCCACACAGAGCCACACTTATGAACACTTGCCTAAACCAAGAAAGAGAAAACTTCTTCAGATGGGGAAGATAGTTGTCAGTGACCAGGACACAGGCTGCTGGGGAAGATGAGGAAGGGAAACAGGGTTGGGTGGGATAGGAGGTTACCTGGAGAAGGTATCATTTTGTAGCTTTCTATGTTAAACAAATTGTTGTTAATCGGTTGCTTAGTTCATCCGCCTGGACTGCTGAAGGATTAGAAGTATCTTCAACACTGAATGTCAACACTGTGAGAAAAATAAAGCCTATTAGCCCCCTCCTAGTTAAGTCTCTGGATTCAGTAATATAATGTGCACATTTTCAGAAGAGGCATTTGTTCATGTGTTCCTTGGGTTACAGTCAAATCAGTAAAGGAACTGCAATTGAATCCAGAAGAATGGCAGAAAAATCAGTCCAGGTGGTAACCAGTATTCTCCACTCCTTAACAGCCTGGAGAAAGCACAGATAGTTTTAAATGTCCTCCCAGCTTCCAAAAAAAAACCTGGGTGTCACTTGGGTCAATTGCTCCAAATGAATTTGATGTGATTGACGGACAAGGCTAGTTTAATCAGCAAGATTACTGAGAAGACCAGTCTAGAGCCGGGAAATACAGAAGCATCCACAATTGCTGCTGATCTTCAAGGCAGGAGAGAATGAACAGGGTTGAATTGTCAGCAGGGCTGCTACAAAATCAATCCATTCTCTTTTAAGCTCATTCTGTTACAAAATAAGGAAGGGAATTTTTTTCTCTTGCCCAGATGACCAAGTCACTAAAAGTTCCCGCAGTTAGCACCGTCAGATTAAGGGAATCATGGGAGTCTAAAATGCTCCTTGTTCCCAAGTTCATGTAGCCAGTGAAAGATGCATCCCAGGCTCTAAGCCTCTCCTTAGTGTCCTCCTCCTGGGCCCCTACTGTACAATTTGATATCTTGCTAAGCTGCCACTAATGGAAAATCCATGTACACATTCCTAAGTATAGATTCTATTCTCTCTAGCAAGAGACCAACCATATTTCTTTCAGGTCTAAAGCTCTTTTTCAACAAGTCCAATTCCCTTTTGCCCCATAAGAATAGTGTATTCTCATGTCCACAGGGCTATAAAAGTGTGCAAACTCTTTGAGCAATACCACTACTAGGCCAAGAATTGGAAATTAAGGAGATGCCCATCAATTAAAAAGAATGGCTGAACAAGTTATGGTAGGTGAATATAATAGAATATTATTGTTCTAGGAGAAATGATAAACAAGTGGATTTCAAAAAAAGATCTGAAAAGACTTAACATGAACTGATGCTGAGTTAAGTGAGAGTAGTAACACTGTATGATCAATGTAGCTGTTCTCAGCAATATAATGGTATAATACAATTTCAAATCCCTCATGAAGGAAAATGCTGTCTACATGCAGACAGATGCAGTCTGAATGCAGGTCAAAAGATACTATTTTCATTTTATTTTTTTTCTATCTCATGGTTTTTCCCTTTTGTTCTGATTTCTCTTTTACAACATAACTAATTTGGAAATATGTTTGTGCCTGTATAACCTATATCAGATTGTAGGCCCCCATCTTGGACAGTGGGGCAAGGCAGAAGAGTGGGAAAAATGAAACTTAAAATCTCAGAAAAGAAATGAATATTGAAGCTTATTTTATATGTAATTGGAAAAATACTATTAAGTAAAAAAAAAAAAAAAGAATAATGAATCAATTTTTTAAAAAGAATAGTATGTTTTATTTCCAAAAACCCTATTGCCTATTTTAAGATTTACTCTCCTGGGCTTTTCTTTTTGAGTTCACTGGTTCATTTCTGCAATCCTAAATTTACTATCAGAAGATTAAGAAACCTTAATGTATTAACCAATTTGGTTCTCCACCTGTGGGATTTTTGTCAGACAAGTTTGATTAGATGATCTTTGACGTCCTTAGCAACTATAAAGTCCAGGGTTCTGCATTAGGTAAACTGAGGATGTGAAACACTATAAGCATCTGTGGGCCAAATTCATTGTGTAAACTGATCTCAAAATATTATTTCCAGCAACAATTAGAACAAATGCATGGTTACACAAGGAAGACCTTTAGTTGGTTATTTATGTTTTGACTAGGTGGAGTAAAATGACACTTAAACCATGAGCTGGATAGAAATACTTATTGGAAGATGTAATGACGCTTTATAAAGCATTAGCAATAACGGGCAACTTCTTGCATTCTGCCTTCCCCAGCTCTGCTGAAGTCTTTGAGATTTTCAGGTTTCATAGTCACTTATTCACTTAGTGCCTTTCAGATCTCGACAAATGCCAAAACATTTAAGGCAGCCATATTTACAAAACCCCCAAAGCAGCTCGTTCAGCCAAAACGCCTAGAAGAAACATCAGTTTCAGTTACTTTTTCTTCAATCTAAGCTTCTAAATAACAGTACCTAACCCCACATAGCACAATTCACTTCAATATACATTTATTAAATGCCTACTATGTACAGGTAACTGGCCTAGCTGCCCCAAACAAAATAAAAACAACCCACATCTAGTCCTTGTTTTCCAAGAGCTTCCAATGTATATAATATATAAATTAATATATGACATATGTGATATATGTAATATATCATATATAATGTGACATAATAAATTTAATACTAAAATATAAAATAATATAATATAATAACAACAACAATAATACTAATTCAACATCAAATTGAGGAATATTACTAAGGAAAAGGAAAGATTCAGAAAATATGCTTTAGGGAAATATGAAGAGGGAGAAATGTCCTGCCTGTGGTCGAGATGGGGGGAGTTAGGGAAATCAAAGGGCAAATGCTTCATGAAGGAAGTGACACATGATCTGGCCTTTGAAGAAATGAGGTTTTCTAGAGGAGGGGGTAAGCTCCAGGCACAGGCATAGTCCATTTGAGTACCAAAGGCAGATGAGATTAAAGAATAGTTTAATGGTCCAATTTGTCTGGACTTGAAGTGGATGGAGGGAAATGTCAGTATAAATTGGAGTTTCATGGAAAGGTAGACTGAAGCCAGAGTATAAAGAACATTAGATGCCTAAGGGATTTATATTTTGCTCTATGTACAGGAAAGAACAACAGAAGGTTTCTGAGCAGGGAAATGCCACGTGAGACCTGTGGATTGGAAGGATAATTTTGGCAGCCCTTTGAGAAATAGAGTGAGAAGCAGGGTGGATGGGAGGGGGGAGGGAAGAAATGGGGGCAGAGAGATCAGTTTAGACAGTATTTTGCAATAATCTTGGGATGAATGCTGGTATTGTGATTGAAGAGAAGGGAGCAGGTGGGAGAGATGTTGTGGTATTCAAACAATAGGAATCAACACAATCAGGCAACAGATTCAATTTGGGAGACATTTAATAAAGCACCTACTATGTGCGATGTTTTCCTCAGTACTGAGGATTCAAAAATAAAAAATCCCTTGCTCTAAAGATGTTAACATTTTATTGAAGACAATGAATTTAGTTCTGTGCATATTGAATTTGATAGTGGAACATCTAGTTCATTTCCTTAGAAACAGAAATACTCAATGTCCTAGAGATTTTGTACCAGATTTCAGGGAAAAGATTGGAGCTGGAAATATAAAGATTTAGGAATCATCTTGATACAGATGATAATTTGATCCCTTGGAAATAGATGAGAGAATCAAAAATTCAACCAATGTAATGGATATGTATATTTATTTTTCTATAGACCAGGCACTAAACTAGGCCCTAGGGAAAGAAAGAAATAAGAAAGGAAAGAAAGAAAGAGAAAGAGAGAGAGAAGGAAGAATGAAGGGAAGGAGGGAAGGAGAATAAAAGGGAGAGAAAGAGGGGAAAGAGAGAGAGAGAGAGAGAGAAAGAGAGAGAGAGAGAGAGAGAGAGAGAGAGAGAGAGAGAGAGAGAGAGAGAGAGAGAGAGAAGAGGGGAAGAGGAGGGAGGGAGGAAGGAAGGAAAGAAGGAGAAAAACAAAAATTTTTTTCAAGGAGTTTCCTTCTAAAAATGGAGACAAGAAGCACATAAGTAATTGTATACAAAATACATTTTTTTTTTTTAAATGTAAGGTAATTGAAGGTAGAAGGGAGAAAGCACTAGCACTTGTGCTTTGAGGTTAGGGGTGGGGGTATATCATAAAAAAAAAAAGAGAGAGAGATTGAATACTGATGGAAAGTAGGAATAGCAAGAGGCCAGAGGAGAAAGAAAGTGTATAGAATTGCCGTAGTTCAGTCATGTCAGACTCTTCACAACCCCATTTTCTGGGCAATAACACTAAAATGGTTTGCCATTTCCTTCTCTAGCTCATTTCACAGATGAGAAAACTGAGGCAAACAGAGTAATGTAGCTTGGCCAGGTTCACACAGCTAATAAGTGTCTGAGGTCAAATTTGAACTTGTAAAAATGAATCTTCCTGATTCTAAGTCCCACACTCTATGTACTGTCCATCTAGCTGAGGAGTAACTACACGTTATTTACATATTATCTCTCCCAATAGAATATCAGCTCCTTGAGGAGCCCAGACCATTTGTGCTTTTTTTTATGTTGTATCTTCAGCACTCCATGAAGTGCCTGGCATGTGGCAGGCACTGAATAAATTCTTGCTTTTTGATTGATGAAATAAGTGGAAACAGTGTGTAGGTTTCTCTTTTTATAAGATTAGTGGTAAATGGGAAGAAGCATGCTTTTAGTTACCTGGAAAAGAAAGTGAAAAAAGGATGACACTGAAGATTACAGAGAGAAGTGATGATGAGACTGATAATGGTCCCTGGTCCCCTCCCTTTCTCTCCCCCCCATCCCCATCCCCACATAGGAATGCGGAAGAGGGAAGGAACAGGATAAGGGGCAGGAGCAGATCCCAAAGCATTGTTTCAGATTCTGTTGTCCAGTGCCTCTTCCTGTAATATAAATTTAGAAATTACATGCGACCTTCCATTTAATTCTCAGCTCAGAAAAATCTAATTTATAAAGGTTCTTCTAGTAAGATGGGTATCTCCAACTTCAGCATCTGAATTTCCGATGATTTTCATGTCACACCTGAAATTCCATTAATTGAAGATTCTGTCAGATGACCAGGCATTCTCTTTAAAAATTAAAATGGTGGTGCAGTGGTTAGAACAGGAGTCAGGAGAGCCTGAGTTCGAATTCAACCTCAGACACTTAACGCTTCCTAGCTGTGTAATCCTGGGCAAGCCACTTAATCCTAATTGCCTCAGGAAAAAAAAAAATTAAAAGTCTCTAAGAAGTCTATGGGGCTATCAATCATTTATACTTAAGTATGAATTAACTCAGAGTAGGTTTTTCCTCTCTAGAACCTGGCAAACTATTGAGAAAAGAGAAGTTTTGATTGAGAACAAGAAAAAAAAAAGATAATTTTATGTTATGGAATTCTTGTGAAGGGGAACAGAAGCAGAATAAAGCTAAGGTAGATCTGGGTTAGGAGCATAGTCGGAAGCTCAACATGAGAAGATTGGAGGCCTTAGGAAACAGAGGCATTAGAAGCTGGAAAGATACCAAAGTTAAATTACATTTCCTTATTAATTTTGCTCAGTGCCCAGGAAATGGAAAACTCTTCCCTATCTCTCCATCTACTTCCTGTTAAATTAATTAGCTCTTTGGTCCTAGGATCTCGAATTCAGACTATTCCAATACTTCAGTTCCATATTGAATCAAGTGGGTTTTTGTGGGCTAGTCTGTGAACTTAACTATTTAGAAAAACATTTCTTTAGAAAATTATGTTATGGAATTGGAACCAACGGTTGGCAATTGTCAATGCTGTAAAATTACCCATACATATATCTGGTAAATAAAAACTATAATTTAAAAAAAAAAAAAAAGAAAAAAATTGTGTTATGCAGGGAGGTGATTTAGGCTAGTTCCAATGGTCTTGTGATGAATAGAGCCATCCGCACCCAGTGAGAGGACTGTGGGGACTAAGTGTGGATGCCAACACAGCATTTTCACTTTGTTGTTGTTGTTTGCTTGCATTTTGTTTTCTTTCTCATTTTGATTTGGATTTTTCTTGTGCAGCATGATAATTGTGGAAATATGTATAGAAGAATTGTACATGTTTAACATATATTGATTGGAGTACTTGCCATCTAAGGGAGGGGGTGGGATGAAGGGAGGGAAAAAACCCTGCAATATAAAGTTTTGCAATGGTGAATGTTGAAAACTATGCATGTGTTTTGAAAATAAAAATCTTTATCAAAAATTAAAGTACTGAAAAATGTGTCATGCATTCTGAACAAGCAGTTTTTAGAGGAACTTTTGAAATCTAAGCTATTGGGAATTATAGGGAAAGGATGCCTACAAATATATTTACCTATTGCCTTAGTTTTCTTGCCCTATCCATCATTTCATGTTATCTTTTCTTGAGTCTATTTCATCCACTTCTTGATAATGTCCATCTAAGACTTAAGTATCTTTTTAAATAAGTTTTCTTTTTTATTGTGAATTTTATAATCAATACAATCATTACAATTTGCAAAAAAAAAAAGTGAGAGGGGTTGTATAAGAAACTAGGAACTTAGATGAATGATAAATTCAGGGAAATATGAGAAGACTTATAAGGATTTTTGTTTTTCATCCTTGAGATTTATCTCAAGAAGAGCTTTGTATCTCCACCTAGATCTATTTCCCCTAACAATATTTTTTCCTATTTCACATGTTCCTGGTTTCCAGCATCTAGGCTTGGATGAATTGTTTCTTGTATACTTCCCAAGTCTTCTTGCTTTAAATCCCTAATCACTGAGCTTTGATGAATATGACAGAGAAATATGAGAAGATTTTTATGAATCATAGATTGTCATCTTTAAGACCCTTCTCAAGAAAAGCTTTGTGCTTTCTCCTAAATCTCTACTCTTCCTCTGAAATCATTTTTTGCCCATTCCACTTTCTTTCACTTCAGTGCCTGAGCCTAGATGAGCTTTAATATCTACAATAGATAAGTTTTAATAGCTTCAAATGACACTAAGACTTTTGGGACACCCTGTTTATCCAAATACAGAGTGCGTTGAATACACTCGTTTTTCTCCCTACCAAATGCCAGTTCCATAAGGCTGTACGTAAAAAATAGCAAACAAAACCATTTTTTCCCCAAGCTGATAGCAAACAGAAATCTGAGAAAGTGTACAGATAAGAATGTACCAGAAAAGTACAGTGAAAATAAGCTTTTTCACTGGGAGTGGTTATTTCACAGTCTTAAAGGGAGATTTCCAGATCATACCTAAAGGGAAATTCTTGGAAGTCTCTAGTGTACCAAGCTGGGGATGGGGATGTGATTGAGGTACCAGATGATCTACATGTCATCTTTGTGCCAGAGTCTCCTTCCCTGGAGTGCATCTTGAACTATATATGTTTTCTTTAGAAGGTTAAAAAAAAAAAACCCAGAAGACCAGAGTCTCTCATCCCACACACTTTCTAATTCCACCCTTCATGAAGGTGTGGAATATTGAGTACTCAAATCACTACCAACAAAGAAAGTTTTAGCAACTGGATTGTAACTGTTTTCTGAGGATACCTGTAATTCCAAGAAATTATCCAAAAAGTTCTATTTAGTAAAAATACCTTACAATGCAGACAAAGAGAAAACAAACATGCTTCTGTCTGATTCTATCTATTAAATGATGTCCTACCCATATCTTAAGGGTCCAATGTAGGAGAGACATGCTAACAAAAACAAAACCTATGGGTTTGGGAATTAACCACTTTTTACTCTAGTATCTGTGATAGTCAAATCTATTGGCAGGCCTAAAGACTGAACCAGAGGTAAGGGGTTGGGCTGAGCAAAACTACATGGGAAGGACCAGGGCTTTCACTCTTCTCTTTCAAACTACCCTGAATTTAACTATTTTGTATATTTTCCTATTCTGTATGAATGAGTACTTTGTATATATTTATATTTTGTGACTACTCTGTATATATTCATATTTACACATACATATTTATAATGTATGTTCATATTTGTATGTACATAAATTAATATGTATAAGTAAGAATTATTTAATTTTTTGCATCTGTAACTCCACCAATTGGTACAATACTTGGCACATAATAAATACTTGCTGGGGTAAAACAGTAAACACTTGCTGATTATTTGTTATCTGCTCTAAGCCAAAGTTTTTGCCAACATGGTCCTAGATCTTAATTTAGGGAGTAGGAATCAGGAAAAGGTACCTAATACCTCCCTAACAGATTCTTATCCCAAAATTATTTGTAACTTTGTATCTCGGGGACTAAAATTTGAAATAAAAATGAAAGAAACAGGAAGAATTTAAAGAAATTTCATAGAAACATTCCCAGTAATCTCCTGATATCTTGACTGCTACAGTAGGTCCTTTTTTTGCTGTTATCCAATATTGGATATTTCCCAAGTCTCTTATCTCTTCTTATGAATCTCACTTTAAAAAAACAAAAAACAAAAAACAAAAACTATTTTCCTACTACCTATCTTTTTCAACACTTTTTGAATTTACTAGGTTTTACTAGTTCCACACTTCCTTATACCTATTTACTCCTCCCTATTAAACAAACAATGGTGCCCAGGAAAATGAGTATATATTCAATGTTTCCTGGTAATAATGAGGTGATTCAAGTTAATTCCAATAGACTTGTGATGGAGAGAGCCAATTGCATCAAGAAGGGACTATGGGGACTAAATGTGAATCACAACAGAATATTTTCTTCTTTTTTGCTGTTTGCTTGCTTATTTTTTTTTCTCTCATTTTTTCCCTTTTTGATCTGATTTTTCTTATGCAATATGATAAATATGGAAATATGTTTAGAAGAATTACACGTTTAACCTATATTGGATTATTTGATGTCTAGGGGAGAGGAGAGGAAGGAAGGGAGGAAGAAAAATATGAAACACAGCATTTTGCAGGGATGAAGGTTGAATACTCTCTTTGCATGTATTTTAAAATAAAAAACTATTATACAAAAAGGAAAAAATGAAAAATATAGTCAGGATATACATGGATACCCTTAATGCAGTTGGAGAGAAACTCTGGAAGAAAGGAGTCTTTGACCTTCCTATCAGTATTTTCTGTTGCCATGATAGGGTGAAATAAACTTGAGTTTTAGATTCAAGGGATGATGGTTCAAATCCAAGGTCTGACACTAACTATAAAATCATAGGAAAGTTACTTGACCTCTTGCCAAACCTCACTTCTAGTCTATAAAATGGTGATAAGAGATAAACAATTTCATGGAGTTGTTGTGAAGAAAATGTTTTGTAAACCGCAAATCACTGTATAAAGGTTAATTATTGTAGGGGTTATTGCTATTATTAGTATCCTCTTCTTCCCTAATCCATCTTCTCTTTTGTCCCACTAGTCCCATGGAAGAGCCAGGCTGGGGAGGAAAACTGTCATTATTAATGAGAAGTGCCTTTTCAAATTGTCTTCAATAAGTTTTAAATATAAAATAAAGGCAGGAGAAAAATGAAAATTGGTTTATCTCCTCCTGAGTTGTTGTTGTTTTTTTTTTTTTTTTTTTTTCCTGTTAGCAGGTCAAAAGAGCTAAAATACTCAATTTCATTTAAAAAACAAATCAGTCTCGAAGTCATAGAGCATAGTGGAAATGAAAACAGTTTCAGAGCTAGATTCAAGGCTAATTTCTGAGAGCATATTGTTTGACCCTGAATAAGTCACTATTCTCTCAGGACCCTAGACAATTGTGTAAGATTCAATTATCACAGAAAGGAAGCTAAGTGGTGCAGTGGAGTTACTAGAACTTGAGTTCAAATCTTGCCTTAGGCATTTAATAGCTATATAACTCTGAGAAAAATCACTTATTCCTGAAACAAATTTCAGTTCTTCATCTGTAAGATGAGAAAGAAATGGAAAATCACTACAGTAACTTTGCAAGAAAATCCCCAAAGGGGTCACATTGCTAGTGAAACTTTCATCACTGGGGTTTCCACATTGGAACCAAAGAAATAATATCTGGACCAGAGAAAAAATATTTTATTAGATGTTTAGAAATTTATTTTGAAAGGTAGAATAAGATGTCAGAGAGAAGCCAGGAAGTTGCTTGAGCTCTTCTCAGTTTCCTTCAGAAACAATGTTAAATCAAGTCTCTAAACAGATTTTGAAATGAAAAAAACTCACAAAAATTTTGAAGTGACAAAGTTTCCAGATTAAGATAATATAGAAAGACTTCAGGAAAGATCTGTCCCACTTGGTTAAAAGGGGAAGAGATCCAGTATAGACACAATACAGTCAATCTAGTAAAAGTCTCTTGACCACAGCACAGATCATCAGCAATGGGGGGGTCTCTCAGTCCTGGCTCAGCAGGCCAACAGTGATGCCTCTAGCTCAGTGCACAAAACCTTGAACTAGGCACAACAGGCTAGGCCAACCCAGCACAATAGGAAAACTGATAGCACCTCCAGCCCTAGCATGGAAAGCCAGTGAATCCCCTATTCTTCTGCAAAAGAAGCTTGGGAGATCATCCCCTGAGCTCTAGGAACAGAGCTCAACTTTTAAAAATGAGCAAAAAATAAAAAATCCCTGACCATAAAAAACCTACTACAGATACAGAACACAAATTCAGAAGAGGACAGCAATGGCAAAATGCCTGCATGTGAAGCCTTACCAGGGAATAATATTTGGCCTCAAGTTCAAAAGGTTCTCTTGAAAGAACTGAAAAAGGATTTTAAAATCAAGTAAGAGAGATAGAAGAAAAATTGGGAAAAGAAATGAGAGCTATGTAAGAGAATTATGAAAAAATATCAATAGTTTGGAAATTGAAGGATTAAAAATTGAAGAAAAAAATTTCTTAAAAAATAGATTTAGCAAAATGAGAAAAATATAATGCGGAAAATATCTCCTTAAAAATTGAATTGGAGGAATGGGGAGGCAAGGGGGGCAGAGGGAATCCACTAAGTACAACAACTTCTTTAAAAATAAAATAATTCAAATGGAAAAGGATATTTTAAAAAGTTAATTCATTAAAAAATAGAATTGGACAGGTGTAAATAAATGACTCAATGAGAAATAAAAGAATCAGTCAAACAAATTTTTAAATGAAAAAAATAGAAGAAAATGCAAAATGTTTCATTGGAAAAACAATCAATTTAGAAAAAAAAGGCCAAGAGAGATAATCTAAAAATTATTGGACTACCTGAAAGCCATGATAAAAAAAGAGCCTCGATTATATCTTTCAATATATCATCAAAGAAAGCTGCCCTGATACCCTAGAACCAGCAACTAAAATAGCTATTGAGCTATTTTTTTTAAAAGATCCCAAAATGCAAATTCCAAGGAATGTAGAAGCTAAATTCCAGAATTGTCAGGTCAAAAAGAAAATACTGTAAATAGCCAGAAAGGAACAATTCAAATATTGAGGAGCCACAGTCATGATAACCCAGGACTTAGCAGCTTCTGCATTAAAAAACTGGAGAGCCCGGAGTATGACATTCTGGGAGGCAAAGGAGCTTGGACTACAACCAAGAATCAACTACCCAGCAAAATTGAGCATAATCTTTCAGGGGAAAAAGATGGAAATTCAATGAAATAGGGTATTTTCAAATGTTACTGATGAAAAGACAAGTGCTGAATAGAAAATTCAATTTTCAAATACAAGGCTCAAGAGAAGCATAAAATAGGAAAGGAAAAAAATGTTATTTAAAGATTAAACTGTTTATATCTTTCCACACAAAGACATATTTGTAAATGTTGAGAATTATATCTGTTAGGGAAGTTAGAAGTGATATAAATAGAAAGAGGGTGTGGGTAGAAGTTGACTTAGATGTGATGATATTAAAAAAAGAAATTAAGGGTTAGAAAAAGGATTGAAGTGGGAGAAGAGAAAAGGGGAGGTAAAATGTGTAAATGGCACCACATGAAGAGACCCCAAAGATCTGTTTCAATAGAAAGAAAGAAGAGAGGAGGATGAGAATTGCTTGAATTTTTAATCTCATAGGATTTGAAGACCTAATTGGCTACAGAAATGTATATTACCCTGTAGGGAAGGAAGATGGGAAAGGAGATACAAAAGGAAAAAGGGAAAGCTGATTAAAGGGAGGGCACAAGTAGAAGGGGAAAGAGATAAGAAAATGGAGGGGAAGTGATAGAAGGGAGAGTATATTGAGAGAGGTATAGGTCAGAAGCAAAACAATAGTGAAGAGGAAAATATAAAAGGAAAGGGAAAAGTATAAATGGGGAAAATAGGATGAAGAGAAATAGAGTTAGTAATCATAACTATGAATGTAAATGGAATGAACTCTCCCATAATATAGAAGTGGATAACAAAATGGATTAAAATCCAAAATCCTATATGTTGATTATAAGAAACACATTTGAAACAGAAATGTATACTAAAATAGTAAAAGCCTGGAGCAAAATATATTATAGTTCAGCTGAAGTTAAAAAAAAAAAAGTATGGATGGCAATTTCAGACAAAGAAAAAGCAAGAAAAAATTAATTAAAAGAGATAAAGAAGGAAAATACATCTTGCTAAAGTCTATCATAGATAATGAAGTAATATCAATGCTAAAGATATACGTACCAAATGGTATAGCATCCAAATCCTAGAGGAGGAGTTAAGTGAGTTATAGGAAAAAATAGACAGCAAAACTATATTAGCAAAACTTCCCTCTCTCAGAATTAGGCAAATCTAACCATAAAATAAACAAGATATAAGTTAAAGAGGTGAACAGAATTTTTTAAAAGTTAGATACAACAGGCTTCTGGAAAAAACTGAATGGGAATATACCTTTTCTCAATGGAACATGACACAAAAATTGACCTCATATTAGGACAGAAAAACCTCACAATCTAGTACAGAAAGGCAGAAATATTAAATGCATACTTTTCACATCATGGTGCAATTAAAAATTATGTGCAACAATCATAAGGAAAATATGGTAAAATCATAGAAACAATTCATAACTATATCCAAAAGTATATAATATATAATATATAAAAAAAGAGACAACATATCAAAATTTATGGCAGATCTTAGAGGAAATGTTATATCTCTAAATCCTCAAATGAATAAAGTAGAGAAAGAGGAGATTAATGAATTTGGCATACAACTAAAAAAAGCTAGAAAAAAGGATAAATTTAAAACCCCTAATTAAATACCAAATTAGAAATTCTGAAAACAAAGGAGAAATTAATAAAAGTGAAAGAAAACTATTGAACTAAAAAATAAAACAAAGAGTTAATTTCATGAAAAACACCCTAATAAAATAAATAAACTTTTAGTTAATTTAATTAATAAAAGGAAAGAAGAAAAGCAAATTATCAATATTAAAAATGAAAAGGGTGAATTTAACCATCAATGAAGAGGAAATTAAAGCAATAATTAGAAGCTATTTTGCCCAACTATATGTCAATAAATCTGATAATCTAATTGAAATGGATAAATATTTACAAAAATGTAAATTGCCCAGATTAACAGGAGAAAAAATAAAATACTTAAATAGCCCATTTTATAAAAAAGAAATTGAACAAAATAATCTAAATGAATTCCCTAAGAAAAAAATCTTCAGGGCCAGATAAATTTACAAGTGAATTCTACCAAACATTTAAAAAACAAATAATCCCAATACTATATAAACTATTTGGAAAAATAAGTGAAGAAGGAATCCTACCAAATTTCTTTTATGACACTAAACCAGGAAGAGCCAAAACAGAGAAAGAAAATTATAGACTAATTTCCCTAACGAATATTGATGCAAAAATCTTAATTAAAATATTAGCAAAAAGATTGCAGCAATTTATCACCAAGATAATACACTATGAACAAGAGAGATTTATATGCAGGACTGATTCAATATCAGGAAAACTATTAGCATAATTGACCATATCAGTAACAAAATTAAGAGAAATAATATGATTATCTGAATAGGTACAGAAAAAAAAATTGACAAAATACAGCACCCCTTTCTATTAAAAAAAAACAACAAAAACAACACTAGAGAGCATAGAAATGATACAAATACATGGAGTTTTCCTCAAAATGATAAAACCATCTATCTAAAACCATGAGCAAGCATTATATGTAATAAGTTAGAAGAATTCCCATTAAGATCAAAGGTGAAACAAGGATGTCCATTATCACCATGATGATTCAGTATTATATTAGAAAGGTTAGCTTTAGCAATAAGAGAAGAAAAAGAAATTGTAGCAATTAAGGCAGTAAATGAAGAAACAGACCTATCACTCTGCAGATGAAATGATGATATATTTAGAGAATCCTACAGAATCAATAAAACACTATATGAAACAGTTAACAACTTTTGCAAAGTTAACAACAGGATATATAATTAACCCACACTAATCATTGGCATTTCTACATATTACCAACAAAGTTCAGCACCAAGAAATAGAGAGGAATTCTACATAAAATAACTGTAGACAATATAAAATATTTTGGAGGCTACCTGCCAAGTCAAACTCAGGAACTTTATGAACACAAAGTTTTCATTCAAAGTCAGATCTAAACAATTGGGAATGTATCAATTGCTTATGAGTAAACCAAGCTAATATAATAAAAATGACAACTCCATCTAAATTAAGCTACTTATTTAGTGCCATAACAAACTGCCAAAATTTTATTTTATGGAGCTAGAAAAATGATAACAAAGTTCATCTGGAAGAACAAAAGGTCAAGAGTATAAAGGGAATTAATGAAAAAATGCAAAGGAAGATGCTCCAACTCTACTAGATCTAAAACTATTATAAAGTGGCAGTCATCAAAACCATTTGGTACTGGCTAAGAAATAGAGTGACAGATCAGTGGAATAGGTTAAATACTCACACAATACAATAATCTACTCTTTTTTTTTTTTTTTTTTTTGATAAACTCAAAGACTCCAGCTTCTGGGATAAGAACTCTCTAGTTGACAAACATTGCTGGGAAAATTGGAAAACAGTATGCCAGAAACTAGGCATAGATCAACATTTCACCTCCTATGTAAAGATAAGGTTGAAATGGGTTCATGATTTAGACATAGTGATTTTTTTCAATGAAATAGGTGAATTTCATTTATTTCTGATGAACTGGAACTTAACAAAAAGTTTGATCTCCAAATATAGGACTCAAGAGAAACATAAAAAGGTAAAAAGAAATCTTGGTAATTATATTTCTGTTATAAAGATATATGAAGAACACATGTATAATTTGTCCTAGAAACTAGAGGTAGAAAGGAAATTGTACCCAAAAAAGGGTAAAGTGGGGGTACTATATCTCACAAAGAAATGTGAAAAAAATGTGAAAATTAAAATAATTCCCGACTCTGAGGTATTACCTCATATAGGGGGATGAAACTCTGAATCTGACAAGAAAGCACTTAAGGCTACCTATTCAATGTGAGATAATAGCTCTATTAGCATATATTTGGATGATGGTCAAAGACATGATCAAAGGAAAAGGACCTATGGGTGCAAAAATGTTTGTGGCAGCTCTTTTTGTGGTGGTGGGAAATTGGAAATTGAGTAGATGCCTTTCAATTGGGGAATGGCTGAATAAGTTATGGTATATAAATGTAAGGGAATCTATTGTTCCATAAGAAATGATAAAGAGGTTGATTTCAGAAAAGCCTGAAAAGACTTACATGAATTGATACTGAGTAAAGTGAACAGAACCTGGAAAACATTATACACAATGACAGCAAGATTGTGTGATGATCAGTGTGATGATAGTCTTAGCTCTTCTCAGCAATACATTTGTCCAAGAAAATTTCAGTAGACTTGGGATGGAAAATGCAGATAAAGAACTTTGGAGACTGAATTTGGAACAAAGCATCTTGTTTTCACCTTTTTTCTTTCTAGTGTTTTTTTCTCTTTTGTTCTGATTTTTTTTTCCCCCTGAGGCTGGGGTTAAGTGACCTGCCCCGGGTCACGCAGCTAGGAAGTGTTAAGTGTCTGAGACCAGATTTGAACTGGGGTCCTCCTGAATTCAAGGCTGGTGCTCTATCCACTGCGCCACCTAACTGCCCCCTTGTTCTGAGTTTTTAAAAAAACATGATTAATAGGGAAATATGTTTAAAATGATTCTACATATATAACCTATATCAAATTGCTTGCCATTTTGTGGAGAAAGGAAGTAAAGGAGGAAGAGAGAAAAAATTTGGAACTCAAAATTTTATGAAAATGAACTTTGAAAACTATCTCTACATGTGATTAAAAAAGCAAAATACTATTAAGTAAAATTTAAAAAAGAAATTTTTTGAGGGACAAGATGGCAGAATACAAGAAGCAACCCAATTGACCTTTCCCAACATCCCCCTCCAAACAACTTTAAAATCAAATCAAGATAACCAATAATAAGTCAGGATAAGATATTTTTTCTAATCTAAGACAACTTAAAGGGGTCTATGCCACTGGGCTGGGAGATCAGCCTGAAACCTGTGAAGAAATAATACCAGAAATGAGCCTTGATGCTGACTGTGTCAACATCAGCAGCAGAACCTAGAGCTCTTAAACCAGAGATGGCAAAAGGATCAGAAAACTGATCAGAAAGAGATCATAAAAGACCCTGAGCTGGCCCTTGTACAAAACTCTTCAACAGAGTTGTTGCATTATCCATATGCTATTCACTAAAATAAAAATGCAGGTTCAGATTAGAGAGAATTACTAACACTTGTGACTGTAGGGGAAGAGTGATCCTTGTAGGTATAGCAGTAAACTTTCCTACTATAGGTAAACAGGAATCCTTTCTGGATAAGACCAAAACACAATCCAGGAGAGTAGTTACTATACCTCTTTCCAAATCATACCACTTTGGAAGCACCATAAACTGAGAGATTCTCAAGACAAATTCTGAAAATAGCATCAAATAAAAGCCTGAAACTTGGCAGTGCCCATTCTCCCTAACCTGAGAACAGAGCTTAACTTTAACACAAAACTCAAAGTCCAGAAATAACATTTAAAGATGAGCAACAACAAATAAAAACAACAATAATAACAACAAAACCACCTTCCTGACCATAACCATTATCTAAGATGACAGGGAAGATAAGATGACAATGTGAAAACAACTACAAGCATAGCTTCAAAGAAAAAATACAAAGTAGATACAAGCCCAACAATAATTCCTAGAAGAGTTAAAGAAAAAAGAAAAAAAAAAAGAGTAATAAAGGGAAAATTGGGAAAAGAAATGAGTGATACAAGAAATTTATAAAAAGAGAATTGCTTGGTAATTGAGGCACAAGAAATGCTGAAGAAAATAATAAAATTTAAAATTTAAAAATATTAAAAAATAGAAATAAAAATTAAAAATAGAATTATCCAAATGGTATAAAAAACCCACAAAAAATTCACTGAAAAAAAGAACATGTTAAAAAGCAGAATTGGTTAAATGGAAAAAGAACATGAAAGTTCTCTGAAGAAAATTATTCCTCAAAAAATTAGAATCGGGCAAATGGAAACTAATGACTCCATCAATCATCAAGTAATAATTAAACAAGGTAAGAGAAAAGAGAAAAATAGAAGAAAATGTCAAATATCTCATTGGAAAAAATAACTAACCTGGAAAATAGATTGAGAAGAGATAATTGGACTACCTAAAAGCCATGACCAAAAAGCAAAAAATAAAAAACAAACAAAAAAACCTAGATATTAATTTTCAAGAAATTATCAAGGAAAAATTCCTTGATATTTTAGTATCAGAAGGCAAATTAAAAACTTAGAATCCATCCATTATCGTTTCCTGAAAGAGATCCCAAAATGAAAACTCCCAGGAATATTATGACCAAATTCTAGGACTCCTAAGCCAAGGCAAAAATATTGCAAGCAATTAGAAAGAAACCATTGTATATCACTGTCAGAGACGCACAATATTTATCAGCTTCTACATCAAAAAAAGTGGAAGGCTTGGAAAAATTATATTCCAGAAGGGATTAGGATTATAACTAAATATAGCCTGTCCAATATAACTGAGTATAATCCTTCAGAGGAAGAAATGGATATTTAATAAAATAGAGGGCTTTCAAGCATTCCTTATAAAAAGATCAGAGCTCAATAGAAAATTTTACACTTGTACCCAAGACTATAGAAGCATCAAAAGGTAAATATGAAAGAGAAATCATTAGGAATGTAAGGTTTAACTGTTTACTTTCCCGCAGGGGAAGATGATCCTTGTAAGTTCTAAGAAGTTTCTCATTATTAGAGCAGTTAGAAAGATTGCACATAGACAGAGGCATAGGTGTGAATTTATTATATTGTAAGAATGCACTGGGAGAAGGGAGAAGAACAAGAATGGGTAAAATCATCTCAACAAAAGAGGTATGCAAGGAAGAGGTTTTACAGGAGAGGAAAAATGAAGCTGGTTCGATACTTAAATCTTACTGTCATCAGAACTGGTTCAAAGACAGAAAAATATACTTATACTCTCAATTGTGTATATTCATCTTACTCACAAGGAAGTAGGAGGAACAGATAAGAGAAAGAACAGCAGTTGATAAAAGGGAAGGAAGATTAAGGGAGGCAAAAGGAATACAGACTTTGAAGTCATCAAGGTAAAAGGAGAGAGAAAGAAAGATAAATAGAAAAAAAATAAGATAGAGGGAAATGTACTGTTAATAATCATAATTGTGAATGTTAAGGAGATAAACTCACTCATAAGATAGAAGCAGATAGCAATATAGATTAGAAATTAGAACCCAACAACATGTTGTTTATAAGAAATAAACTTGAAATATAAATACACATGGAATTAAAATGAAGAATTGGAACAGAATATATTAGGCAGGAATAGTAATCATGATCTCACAAAAAGCAAAAGCAAAACCAGATCAAATTAATAGATAATCAGAGAAATTATATTTTGTTAAAAGGCACTATAGACAATTAAATCATATCAACACTAATCATGCATGCATGCACTAAATGGCAGAGCATCCAAATTCTTAAAAGAGAAATTAAGTGAGTCATAGGAATAAATAGATTGTAAAACTTTTCTAGTAGGAGACCTAAAATTTCTCCTCTCAGAATTAAATAAATCCAACAACAAAATAAATAGGAAAGAAGTTAAGGAAAT
The DNA here is from genome assembly GCF_048593235.1 of Sminthopsis crassicaudata. NCBI lineage: Eukaryota > Metazoa > Chordata > Mammalia > Dasyuromorphia > Dasyuridae > Sminthopsis > Sminthopsis crassicaudata. The sequence continues at coordinate 445,279,951 of NC_133619.1, forward strand.
GGGTTAAATTTTTGAAATGTTAGCTATGATAGATGTCTGGAGAAGATTGAAAGGGAATAAAAATGAGTATACTTTTTTGTCAGTATATGACATCTTCACAAAAATTGACCATGTATGGCATCATAAAAATGCCCTCACAAACAAATTCAGAGAAGCAAAAATATTAAATATGTACTTTTCAGTCAAGAGAAATAAATAAATAAAAAGTACATTCAATAAAGGGCCATGGAAATCTAATTCTAAAGAATGAGGGGCTAAAGAACAACTCAGAAACAATTGATAATCTCATTAAGAGAATGACAACAGGGGGACTTCAGGGCAAGTGTGGAGAGGACACACACATTTATTTAAGCTCCATCTTTTCTCTCAGAATACTTTATTTCATGAAAAGGCCTTGGAATGAGTGCTTGACTGAAAAAACACACACACACACACACACAAATAATTACCAAGAGAAAATATTCTCGAAATTCACCAGAAAAGGTCTGTTTTTGCTGATGGGTGGGGGTGGTTAGATCAGGCACAGACTGAAGGCAGGCAGCAAGAGTGTGGCAGGCAATTAGAGTATGGAAGGCAGCTCACACTGAGCAGACCAGAGGAGGATAGGATGTGATCTCATCCGTTTCTGGGGGTAAAACTTTACCACACTGTGGCTACTTTGCCCTGACAGCAAGCCAGTAGACCATCAAAGAAGCCATAAACATAGGGGGTAAAGACCATAACCCAGAAAAGCTAGGGTCTCTTGGGACCTGGCCACACCCACCCGGAGTGACTCAGCATGCTTTCAGAGTCTCAGAGTCTCAGCCAAGTGCAGACACAGCATATAGCCATTGCTGTCCTGCTAATGCCTCACTGCTGCCCCCTACAGTCTGTAGAGGAAGCTTGGCAATACCATCCAGCCCCCCCCCCCAAAAAAAAAAAAAGCAGACTGCATTTTTTTTTGTTTGTTTAGTGTGTTTTCTTTGATTCTTCTTTGACAAAATGATAAAAAAAATTTAAATGGGCTCTAACTATTGATAGCTTCTATATGAATAGAGAGCAGACTTTAAACCCTGAGGAGACAAAACAGACTGTCTCCAGAGGAATCCCCAAAGTGGGATATGATCTGCTCCTCAATACAGAAAACTGGCATAGAAGAAATTAAAAAGGCTGTCACAAGAGAGCTAGAAGAGAAATGGGAAAACGAAAGGGAAGCCTGGCAAGAGAGTCTGAATAAATCATCCCAGTCGTTTAAAGATAGAGTGGATAAAGAAATCAAATCCTTGAAAAGCAGAATTAGTGAGCTGGAAAAAGAAAATAGCTCTCTAAAAAATAAAATTGGTGAAATGGAAAAAAATTCCATAGAACAAAACAACTCACTTAAAGACTCAATTGGACAATTACAAAAATATATTGAAAATCAGAATTGAACAAATAGAAGTGAATTCCTTGAGGAGACACCAACAATCAAGTCAATCGAAACCAAAAAAATGAAACAATGGGAAAAAATGTCAAGTACCTTCTTGGGAAAACAACAGACCTGGAAAATAGAACCAGGAGAGACAATCTGAGAATAATTGGACTCCCTGAAAAATATGATGAAAAAAAGAGCCTGGACACTATTTTCCAGGAAATTATCAAAGAGAACTGCCCAGATGTTTTAGAAACAGAGGGTAAAATAGACATTGAAAGAATTCATCGATCACTTACTGAAAGAGACCCTAAAATCAAAACTCCAAGAAACATGGTAACCAAATTCCAGAACCATCAAACCAAAGAAAAAATATTACAAGCTGCTAGAAAAAAATCAAGTCAAATATAGAGGAGCCACAATAACGATTACCCAGGATCTAGCAGCATCCACATCAAAGGATTGAAGGTCCTGGAATTTGATATTCCAAAAGGTTAAGGAACTTGGTATACATCCAAGAATATCTTACCCAGCAAAAACGAGATCTTTTTCCAGGGAAGAAGATGGACATTCAATGAAATAGGTGAATTTAATTTATTTCTGATGAACTGGAACTTAACAAAAAGTTTGATCTCCAAATATAGGACTCAAGAGAAACATAAAAAGGTAAAAAGAAATCTTGGTAATTATATTTCTGTTATAAAGATATATGAAGAACACATGTATAATTTGTCCTAGAAACTAGAGGTAGAAAGGAAATTGTACCCAAAAAAGGGTAAAGTGGGGGTACTATATCTCACAAAGAGGCAAAAGAAACCTATTATATCTGAGAGAAAGAATGGAGGGGGATGAACATAGTGTGTATCTTACTCTCATCAGAATTGGCTTAAAGAGAAAAAATATTAGATGTATTCAATTTACAGAGAAACTTCTCCCACCTCATTGAAAAGTGGAAGGGGAAAAGTGAAAACGGAAGGAGTAAACTAAGCGGAAGAGAATACAGAAATTGTGAGGAAAATGGGTAAAATAGGGGGAGGAACTCTAAAGTGGGGGAAGGATACTAAAAAGGGAGGACTGTGAGAAGCAAGTGGTGCTCATAAGTTTAATACTGGGGAGAGGGATAAGGAGGAAGGAAAGGAGAAAAGCATAATCAGGAGTTAACAAGATGGCAAGTAATACAGAATTAGTAATCTTAACCATAAATGTGAATGGGGTAAACTCCCCCATAAAGAGGAAGCGGTTAGCAGACTGGATTAAAAGCCAGAATCCTACAATATGTTGTTTACAGGAAAAACACCTGAAACAGGGTGATACATACAGAATAAAGGTAAAAGGTTGGAGCAGAATCTACTATGCTTCAGGTGAAGCCAAAAAAGCAGGGGTAGTCATCCTGATCTCAGATCAAGCAAAAGCAAAAATTGATCTAATTAAAAGAGATAAGAAAGAGAACTTTATCTTGCTAAAGGGTAACATAAATCCTCAACATTTTTATACATCATCAACAAAATCCAACAGCAAGAGAGACAAAGAGAAATTCCATTCAAAATTACTGTTGATAGCATAAAATATTTGGGAATCTACCTACCAAAGAAAAGTCAGAATTTATATGAGCAAAATTACAAAACACTTTCCACACAAATAAAGTCAGATTTAAATAATTGGAAAAATATTAAGTGCTCTTGGATAGGCCAAGGGAATATAATAAAGATGACAATACTCCCTAAACGAATCTATTTATTAAGTGCTATACCAATCAGACTCCCAAGAAACTATTTTAATGACCTAGAAAAAATAACAACAAAATTCCAATGGAAGAACAAAAAGTCAAGAATTTCAAGGGAATTAATGAAAAAAAAAAATCAAATGAAGGTGACCTAGCTGTACCTGATCTAAAACTATATTATAAAGCAGCGGTCACCAAAACCATTTGATATTGGCTAAGAAATAGACTAGTTGATCAGTGGCATAGATTAGGTTTACAGGGCAAGATAGTGAATAAAAATAGCAATCTAGTGTTTACTAAACCCAAAGATTCCAATTTTTGGAATAAGAATTTATTATTTGACAAAAACTGCTGGGAAAACTGGAAATTAGTATGGCAGAAATTAGACATTTATAACATTCTCCAGTTGATAAATGGTCAAAGGATATGAACAGATAATTTTCAGATGATGAAATTGAAACTCATATAAAAGAGTGTTCCAAATCACTATTGATGAGAGAAATGCACTGAGATACCACTACATACATGTCAGACTGGCTAAGATGACAGGAAAAAATAATGACGAATGTTGGAGGGGATGGGGGAAAACTGACACTGATGCATTGTTCATGGAATTGTGAATGAATTCAACCATTTTGGAGAGCAATTTGGAACTATGCCCAAAAAGTTATCAAACTGTGCATACCCTTTGATCCAGCAGTGTTATTGCTGGGCTTATATCCCAAAGAGATACTAAAGAAGGGAAAGGGACCTGTATGTGCCAAAATGTTTGTGGCAGCCCTTTTTGTAGTGGCTAGAAACTGGAAAATGAATGTATGCCCATCAATTGGAGAATGGTTGGGTAAATTGTGACATATGAATGTTATGGAATATTATTATTCTATAAGAAATGACCAGCAGGATGAATACAGAGAGGCATGGAGAGACTTACATGAACTGATGCTGAGTGAAATGAGCAGAACTAGGAGATCATTATACACTTTAACAACAATACTGTATGAGGATGTATTCTGATGGAAGTGGATATCTTCAACAAAGAGAAGATCTAATTCAGTTCCAATTGATCAATGATGGACAGAATCAGTTACATCCAGAGAAGGAACACTGGGAAATGAGTGTTAACTGTTTGCATTTTCATTTTTCTTTCTAGATTATTTTTTACCTTCTGAATCCAACTCTTCTTGTACAACAAGAGAACTGTACAGTTCTGCACACATATATTGTATCCAGGATATAGTATAACATATTTAACATATATAAGACTGCTTGCCATCTAGGGGAGGGGGTGGAGGGAGGGAAGGGAAAAGTAAAAGTTGGAATAGAAGTGAGTCTAAGGGATAATGTTGTAAAAAATTACCCATGCATGTGTTCTGTCAATAAAAGTTATAATAAAAAAAAGTCCTGAATCCGAGAGAGAGAGAGAGAAAGAGAGAGAGAGAGAGAGAGAGAGAGAGAGAGAGAGAGAGAGAGAGAGAGAGAGAGAGAATGACAACATTAAGACAATATAACAAAATTTGTGAGATTCAGCCAAAGCAATATTTAGGGAAAAACTTACATGTCTAAATGCTTATATCAGTAGAAAAAAAGAAAAAGGGCATAGGATTAAAAAATATGTTAGAAAAAGAAACAATTTTAAAATCCCCAATTAAACACCAAAATAGAAATACTGAAAATCAAAAGAGATGAATAAAGCTTAAAGTTTAAAAAATCCATTAAATTATTCAATAAAATTGGGAGTTGGTTTAATGGGATAAAATACAAAAAAAAAAAAAAAAAAAAAAAGAATAAACCATTGCTCATAGGAATAATAAGAAAGAATAAGAAATCAAAGTTTTCAGAAAAGAAATCAAAGCTATCAATAGTCATATGAACAAATTCAATGTTGATTGGAGAAATGCAAATTTAAAGCAACTGAGGTATCATTTCACATCAATCTGCCTAACATAATAGAAATAAAAAGACAAATATGGAAGGAAAGTAGACAATTCGATACTCTAATAACATTGTTGGTAAGTTGTGAACTAGTCTAACCATTCTTGAGAAGAATTTGGAATTACGTCCAAAAGTTTGTCAAACTTTGCACATCCTTTGACCTAGCAATACCACTACAAAGTCCGTATACCAAAGAGATGAAAGGAAAAGAAAAAAGACACACATAAAATATTTTAGCAACTTTTTTGATAGCAAAAAATTTGAAATCGAGGGAAATTTTGATTTCACATATATAATTGATGTTATATTGCTTGTCTTCTGAATGGATGGAGAACTAGATGAAGAGAGAGAATTAAGAATTCAATTTAAAAAAAAAATGGAACTAAATTTATTTTTAAATAGATGTTAAAAAGTATATATTAAGCTCATTTTAGAAGAGTTTACTGCAAGTATTTTAAGATGTAAAAATAATAGTTTTGAGTATAAGAAACAGCTAAATTGAACACTTCCAAATTGGCAGTTAAAAAAAAAAAGATTGTAACATAAAACTGCAAATCTAATGTGTGATTTTCTTTTCCTTTTAGGCATAATAAACTCAACAAGTCATTTTTAAAATCAGCAGTAATTTTGTTCAGAGGAAAGAGAGAATCTTTGTGACTGCAGAAACATTTATTTGAGAAACACTTTAGTAAGATTTAGGAAAAAAAATTCTATCACCTCTAATAGCAGTGATGTTCTATTGGTTGGCACATAATGACCAAAAAGCTATTGGGATTGATTCAATATGTGGCTAGTAGGATTTGAAGGTTGGAGCAAGAAGGTTAAAAAGCATATAATAAGCGCCTACTATATGCTAGACAAAGTGTTTTACAAGTATTATTTTATTTCATCCTCACAACAACTCTCTGAGGTAAGTACTATTATCACCTTTGTTTTACAGTTAAGGAAACTGAGGAGCTCAGGCTCAGGGTCACACAACAAATCTTCCAGTTGTCTAGGGTCATGTGCTTGCTTTGGGATTGGTCAAGGAAAAAGACAGGCAAACTCTAAGGTCCTCTCTCATTCTCTCTCTCTCTCTCTCTCTCTCTCTCTCTCTCTCTCTCTCTCTCTCTCTCTCCCTCTCTCCTCTCTCCTTCCTCTCTCTCTCTCTCTCTCTCTCTCTCTCTCTCTCTCTCTCTCTCTCTCTCTCTCTCTTTCTCTCTCTCTCTCTCTCTTCCTCTGTCTCTGTCTGTCTCTCTCTCTCTGGGACATTTTGGTGATCTACTCAATATTATTGACTGATTCACTAATAATTTTTCTACCTCATTTCAAACAGATTGATTAGACAGATCAAGGAGAAAGTGGCATGCTTGTCTAATTGTTTTATCACTCATCAATTCAATTTTCTTTTTATTTGGATTCAGCACATTTTTAGATTTGTGTTAACAAAAGTATTTTGGAAATGGGTCATTTAAAAGGTGACAATATTTTACCAACAGATCAAAGTACAAGACAAATTACCACCTCATCTGACTTCAGTTCATGGCTTCTTCTAAGCAAAAGCCATTTTGTCTCACTTCCCATATTCCTCATTTGCCAAAATAGTCCCAGCTTTTGGCTCCCAGGGTGATCTGTGGAATATATCAGAATCTACAAAAAGCCAAAATGGTATGCAGTAATGAAGTCAACTATCAAGGACTAGGTTTAAGAGAAAAGAGACATCTCTGTTCTTTACAACTAGAGAAAACATAAGATCTGCACGGTGACATATTTTCATCATAATGAAGAATGACTGGAATGATGCATTTTTTAAAAATCTATCCTTTAAAAATAGCCTAGGTGAATGCCTTGACCCATAAATCAATAGTATCTGATAGTTGGGGTGTTTTCTATAGCTCACATGCACACTGTAGAAACCTGTTAAAGGAACATTTGGGAAAGGGATTGGACAAATGATTTCCTAACTCGGACAAACATTCTGCCAAGTGACTGAAAAAGCTATTGGATCTGTTTCCACTGGAGAAAAAAATGGCCCTTTATTTTCCTTGCATCTTATTACATGATGGTCAATCTGATTAAATATTCAGATTTGATAGTCATATTATGACACTTCCATAATTTATTTGGTCACTATCAAGAAGGCCAATATTATAACACACATAAACACCATTTTATGGCCATTTTATGATGGTTAGAATGGTGATTGTCAAGCTGTTTCACAGTCAACAGCTCATCTGAGATTTCTGTCACAGTCAAAGAATTGAACCAAAGAACTTTAGGATAATAATTGGGACCCAGACAGTGCTAGTGCAAAGCAATGTTGATAAAGGCCTCAGCCACAAATATTTATGGACATTGAAGTTGTGTTCATTCTATAAGCTTCCTCAAAGAGAGCTCATTTTTCTACTCTCCAGGAAGCCAAATTCCTGACCTCCATCCAGAGCCAAGATTTTCACAGAAATCTCTGGTAAAAGGCAACTCGGAGTAGTGGGGTAGACAGTCAGATTGAGGAAATCCAAGACCTTCTCTTGTGACACTAGGACAGTCATATAACTTTTGAATTCTCTTCAGAGGTGTCAAATGGACCAGCAAAATTCCAGAGACAAGATGACTCAGGGGATCCATATGACTTTCAGATTATGAATTGCAGAGCAGCTGCGTATGTGCATTGATGGAGGGAATATCCATATTAGGAGTTCTCCATACCAATCAAAACACAGGTCTGCTTCAAAAAATGAAAAGAAGGAAGAAGGAAGGGAGGAAGGAAGGGAGAAAGGAAGGAAGGAAGGAAGGAAGGAAGGAAGGAAGGAAGGAAGGAAGGAAGGAAGGAAGGAAGGAAGGGAAGGAGGGAGGGAGGAAGGGAGGGAGGGAGGGAGGGAGGGAGGGAGGAAGGGAGGGAGGGAGGGAGAGAGGGAGGGAGGGAGGAGGGAGGAAGGAAGGAAGGAAGGAAGGAAGGAAGGAAGGGAGGAAGGAAGGAAGGAAGGAAGGAAGGAAGGAAGGAAGGAAGGAAGGAAGGAAGGGAGGGAGGAAGGAAGGAAGGAAGGAAGGAAGGAAGGAAGGAAGGAAGGAAGGAAGGAAGGAAGGGAGGAAGGGAGGGAGGGAGGGAGGGAGGAGGGAGGAAGGAAGGAAGGAAGGAAGGAAGGAAGGAAGGAAGGAAGGAAGGAAGGGAGGGAGGGAGGGAGGGAGGGAGGAAGGAAGGAAGGAAGGAAGGGAGGAAGGGAGGGAGGAAGAAAGGAAGGAAAGAAGGAAGGAAGACAAAGAAAAAAGGAAAGAAGGAAGGAAGGGAGGGAGGGAGGGATAAAGAGTGGGAAGAAGGGAAATGAAGAAAGGTAGAAAAAGAGGAAGTTAATCACAGTCTTATAAATTCTTGCAGAGTACTTCATATTCCCATAGATAAAGTGAAGGGAAAGCAGAGAGAGACAAGAGAAAGATAAAGAGTCTGAGATAGAGACAGAGACAGAGACAGAAAGGAGAAAAAACTTGAGAAACAAAAAGGATTTTTTTCTCTAATAATAATTCTAGCTAACATTTAAATTACACTTTAAAATTTGTACAGTACTTTAAGTATGTTATCTCACGTGAATCTTGCAGTCACATTGTGAGGTAGGTGCTATTATTATTGTCATTCTTACAGCTTAGAGAGATTAAATGATTTAACTAGGGTTACACTGGGACAATTGAATTGTTGATGTGAAGACTAGCATTCCATACATTTCTTTATCTTCTTCTTTAGAGGAAGTTCGAATTTTTTGAATGATAAATCTTTTCATCCTTTCATTTTCAGAAAGCTGTATGACAACAAAGAGAGAGAGAAAGGGGGGTTAGTGTGTCAGTGAGAGAAATAATTCCCATTTACGAGGAATTCAATTGATCTATGAGAAGTTTTTTTTAAGAACTACAAAAGGTTTTTCTTTTTAGCCTGAAATAGCCTGGCCAGGTTTAAACATCTCCATTCAGCCTCCCCAATTTGTTTCAGGATGATTAAAGTTGATGTGCTATTTTTTTTTTTTTTTTTAATTAATTTATTTATTTATTTATTTTAGTTTCTAGCATTTCCTCTGCATGGACTTCAGTAGGATTGAAGGTTAGTTTTCACGAGGTATAGGGAATTAAAAATAATGCAAATGACACATAGATTGGGTTTAGATCTTTCATAAAACCACTCAGTCTGTTTCTTTTCTGAAGTAGGAGAATGAATAGTTGATGTCTTGGACTGGGAGCACTGATTTGGGGATTGGAGGATTTCATGTTATTTCCTTAAGTGTTTTTAAAATGGCATAATAGGCTAAAAATCACATTTCCCAGTTACCAGATGCCTTTAGGAGATGTTGAAATTAATAATTGGAGTGAAAATTGGAAAAAAATGTTTGAGATAGAATGTCCTGAGATGATTGAACAGAATTCTCAGTGACAGTCTCATGTACCTTAATTTGAAAGGGTTTCTAGGGAGAAGAATATAGTATTTAATGTGTTCCTAAAAATCAATGATGATATACTTTGACATTAGACACTTGGCTCAATCATTTATACATAGGAGGAATGCCAAGTTGGAATTCTTGTAAGACAACATACAATCAGATATAAGGGGGTGGAAATTGATTTTCCCTGAATTCCTCGCTTGAGTCCCCCAAATGAGTAGGCTTTCTTTCTCAAATACAGTTTCTATATTTTCCTTTTTCTTGTATTACTTATATACTGTGGAATAATTTTGCCATTTCAAAAACAAAACATTTCTCAGAGCCAACCAACCACAAAAGAGGTCACAAAAGCTGCTGGAATTTCTGAAATAATATCCATTTCATATCTTTTAAGACAGATAATGTAAATGTAAGACCAAGTATTTAAATGTAATTAGTTATTCAGAATTCTAGGGCAAATTCCCTTGGAATAAGGGCATGAACTTTATTGCCTCAGTTGTATTCCAAAACAGATAATTACTTTTTTCTTGCTAATTACTCCCCCACTTAGCAGATCAAATTCATGTTGTATTTTTCCTCTATTGTGTCACTCAGTCAATAAGCATTTACTAAGCACTTACTATGTTCCAAGAACTGTGGTATGTCAGGTCATGACAGGATGGGCATACTATATTTTTTATCAGCACAATTCTGTTTGACTTTGACTTCATGGAATACCATGCCCCACACCGATTTGTAATATTCTCTTTTGGGTTTTCTTGGGGTCTCTGGGAGCAGTCTTTGTTTCAGTTCAGAGTAATCACCACAGGAGCAGTCAGGTGTTAAAGTCCAAATCCTTTATTGTCTCCTTGCCTGGGGCTGGGCCAGCTTTCTTTTTCTTTTTTTTTTTTTTTTTTTCTTTTCTGAGTCTGGGGTTAAGTGACTTGCCCAGGGTCACACAGCTAGGAAGTGTTAAGTATCTGAGAGCACATTTGAACTCCAGTCCTCCTGAATTCAGGGCTAGTGCTCTACCCACTGCGCCACCTAGCTGCCCCTATGGGCCAGCTTTCTTGAGGTCTTCCTGAATGTGTATTGGTTTCTGTGGGGAAGGCCCATAACATCTCCTACTTTCTTTGGATTAGAACATAGGGTAGTCACACTCTCCCTGACTTCTCAAGGAGGTGAGAATCCCAAAAAAGAGGTGATCATGCTTTCCCTGACTCCTCAAAAAATGGGTGAAAACACCAGAAAAGGAGGTGATCATGCCCTTCCTGGTGTCTTAGGAAGGGAGATAAAAACATTAAAGGAAATGGGAAATCAAATCAGATTAGTGGGTTTCATTTGAAACAGATATACATAATATCAACATGGGAGGTATTACACATAATTACATAAATGATATAAACACACAATAACACAGGCTAGTAGTGATGTAACACATGACATGAATCAACATGAGGAATTATATATGTCCATAAATCCTAGAAATAATCCAAAAGGAATATATTATCCATTACTTCATGTGCCAGGAATCCAATGATTCCTACAAGTTTTGAAGTCCTACAATAGTCTCATCAACCATTTTTCATGCCAGGAAATCCAATGATTCCTGCAGATTTTGAAGTTCTGTAACAGTCTTATCAACAATTTTTTTTTTTTAAATTTCAGGAAATCCAATGATTCCTGCTAGTTTTGAAGGTCTGTAACAGTCTCATTATCAGCCATGCTCTTTCAGTGTCAGATGTTTTTTAGGTCTTCTCCTTTATTTCTAGGTTTTCTCTTTTTCTGTCTCTCTCCAGGTGCTCATTGGCACCCATCTGACTTCTCCATCTGTAGAAATACAAACAAACCCTTTCTCCCAAGCAGTTAACTTATCTAGTCCCTTCTATTTACCACTTTGTAGATTTCTCCTCATCACCTGGCAATTATATTGGAGCTGCTCGAACTGGACACTGCCCTTCTGTTGGGTTAAAAAGCCTGTATTTTCTCCAATTGTAATCTCTTTCTCCCATCTGATTGCTTTTTTGCTGATTGATCATATCAGAGTTCTGAATTTCTAAAGGTGTAACTTCCACTGTCATCATGCCCCACCTGTCTTTTGTTTGATATCTGGGAGCTGGGCTCCACTTCTCATTTCCCTGTCTTTCCATGTTCATCATAGTCTGGGTATAATAAGCATTTATGCCCACTGTGGCACAGCATCTTATGATCTCCTCTAAAGGAACATCTTTGTGTAGTCCCCATATAATTCTTCTGAAAACCTTATTAACATTTTCCTTAGCCAATTGTCTGATCATAATTCTTGTAGCTGCATTTTCTCCATTGGTTCTTGTGACAGCTGTCTGCAGATGTCCCACAAAATTAGCAAAAGGTTCATTGGGACTTTGCTCTAATTTTGTGAAGGCTTCCCCTTCATGTTTTCCTGGGAGGGAGCCCCATGCTTTTATTGCAGCAGTAGCAATTTGCTGATGGGGTAATTAATCTGTGCTGAACTGTCTGCTTACTAACCTTTATCTGCTAGTTGGTCAAAGATGACTTGTCCTTGCTATGCACTTCCAATCACTAGGGGTTAAGATTTCATAAGCCAAATTCTCTAGTAACATCTTAACATAAGATGATGTAGCCCATAAAGAGTGCAACCCTTTCTCAAATCCTTAATTTTTTTCCAGATCAAAAGGAGTGTATGTTCTCCTTTGTTGACTGGAAGAGTCAAACTCTTCAATCACAGGGTATGCATTTATTAAATCTGATATATCCTGTCCTTCTTTTTTAGTTGTAACCAGTGCCTTTTGTAATCTTGTCATATGATGCTTCACAGGTGGTGCTGATTGTGTTACTCCCTCTCCCCCTGCTCCTTCTCCCTCCATCCATAAGTGCTAATTGATGGGGGGGAGAGGTTCATGAGATGGGGAATGCCCTAATGGCTTCTGCTGTGAAGCACCACATTTAGAATTGTACTTAACTCCATTCTTATCTGATTCTTCATCCTTTTCACCTAGTTTATCTGGATCCTCCCCTTCCTGCTCTTTCTTCTTCTTTTTTTATTCTAATATTTATATAATTTCTTAAAGCCAGTTATATTAAGTTATATGTATAAAAATGATTCTTTTGAAATTAAATCAGGTCCATTATCATTGTAGTATTCACATAGTAGCTCTCCTACTAATATCCGCTTATCTGGATCTAATTCTTTTTCCTTAGAGAACCAAGGAGATGTGAACTGTACTGTTTCTAAAAGTTCAATGATCTGCTCCCAAGTTACAATTAAGCCTTGATTTTTTTATCAGTCTGACCAAGCTTTCAACACATTTTCCTTTCAGTGGAGAAATTTCCTTTCTAAACATTTGTCCCATTTTAATTGGAATACTACTTTAGCCCTTTACAAAGTTTCCTTCTTGTATTCACCCTAATTTCTGGGTCAGGGAGACTTTTCCACTGAAATCAAGATTGGAGACTTTTCCACTGACATCAGGATCATGTCAGACCCACCTTCAGAAGCAAAAATGTAATGTTCTCTTGTGGGCTTTCTTGGGGTCTCTGGGAGCAGTCTTTGTTTCAGTTCAGAGTAATCACCACAGGAACAACCAGGTGTTAAAGTTCAAATCCTTTATTATCTCTTTGCCTGGAGGCCGGGGCCAGCTTTCTTGAGTTCCTCCTGAATGTGTCTTGGTTTCTGTGGAAGAGGCAGGAGGACCGCCACCACTTCTCTGTCTTCTCTAGTTCTGACTCTGGCTGAGTTTGTCTGAGCTTATATGTTCTCTTATCATAGGTGTGAATCTTGTAGAACTATGGTAAGTACTACATGTACTGAACTAGAGAACTGTTAAGTACCATGCTAAACAATCATTGTCTCTATCAATTCCACTGACTTAGCATCTTGTAAGAATCCTTTGTTTCAAGTTCAGAGTTTTGGCCCATAACACCTATTAGTGGCTGCTTCCTTCCCATTTTCAACTTCTTTTTTGTATTTTCTATGCCCATTAGATGGTAAGCTCCTTGAGGAAAAGGACTGTTTCTTATTTATATCTCCATTGCTTAAAATGGTGCCTGGCATAAAGTAGGAGCTTATTAAATACTTATTGAATTTAATTTTATTGAATATAATTGTAAGATGACAAATCCCTTATAATATTGGTGAATACTTGTGTGGTGATTTAGAAAGGTTTGAAAACACGATTTCTGGAAAATTTAATCATTTTATTGATAAGGGCAGCATGTTATTAATAAAAAGATAGTCATTTGGCTGTATCTCTTTAGATTAAAAACCCTAATGGTAGAGGGCTCACAATTTGTATGTCTTTCGAGGAGTAGGTCCTTAGAAATGCCAATCAACTCTGATTAGTTAATATAATGGGAGATGAGCTATATTAAAATAAGCATCCTGGATATGAATTGGGTCACCCAAATCTTGCTCAAAGAGATATCTATTCCTGTATCACTTGATTTGACAGTAGAGAGAACCATTATTTTCCCAGACTTATCTGAACAAACTCAATGAACAGGAATAGATACATTAGCCCAAACTTAGAATTGCTTTTACTGTTTTTTACTTTACTTTTACTAAGTAAAAAATGTCTTTTAGTTAGAACTAGATCTCCACCTGAGAGATTTCCTACACTGATTAATTTCTGGATGAGGAAGTTGAAATGGGGGAAAACCTTGGTCCCCAAACCATAATTAGTTATTAAATACTAGAGAAATATTCATTTCTTATACTTGGTCATTTTATTTCTTTTGCATATACATATATAATATATATATATGTATCATTTGACCCTCATAGTAGTTCTGAGTAGTATAGGCAGGGCAAGGTATTATTGCATCCATTTTATAGATGATGAAACTATGACTCAAAGAAGTTTATCAATTTGCCCAAAGTTACACTGCTTGCTAATATGTATCAGAACCCGAAATGAAATCCAGATTTTAAATGCTGAGTCCAATACTTTTTTCCTTAGAGAACTCAGGTATTTTTTTTAAATAGTAGCTAATATATTAGCATATACCAGGCATTGTGTTTCTGTCATAGAATTCAGTACGATAAATGTACGGATTTTAAAATCCTCATCTCCTGTATTTATACCTTGGCCTAGAGTTGTATAAAAAGCAAAATAATGAACATAAGTGCATATAAATATAAGGCAAGTAATATACTTATTCTCAGCTGCCCCTGTATCCAACAACATAGGCTATCGATCTTACTATACTTTCACTTTACACATAGAATTTATAACACATAAGAAACCTTTTTCCTAGAACCATTTCTATCCTGTATAGCAGCATTAATCATTCCAAAGAAGCCCAGTCCTCTCAGTAAGCCGAGTGAGAAGTTAACATAAAAGCTCTTCATCTTCTGAAACAGAACTGGAGAATTCCTGGGGATTAAGGTGTCTTCCTGTTGGCTCTAATGTCTACATCCAGTATTCCAATTAAAACTGGAAGAGATGAAGGATGAAAGCTAGAACTATATATAGTTCTCTTACCTTAGGAACTGAAAAAACAATTAAAAAAACCAACAAAATGAGATTTCAGATCTTCCCATTATTATATCATATTTGTTGTCCTCATATAATTTGTTACCTTAGCATATGACAGTATTGTTAATGTTGTTATTCAGTTGTGTTTGCCTTCCCATGGCACCATTTGAGGTTTTCTTGGAAAAGACACTGGATTTCCTTTTCCAATTTATTTTACAGATGAAGAAACTGAGGCAAACAGAGTTAAGTGAATTGCCCAGGGTAACACAGTGTCTGAGATTGGATTTCAGTTCACAAACATGAGTCTTCTGGATTCCAAGTCCAGTATTATATCCACTGTAAAACTAGTTGCCCACTGGCAATTTCTTGAAGGCAGAGATCAATTTGTTGTTATTTTTGCATAGTCAGGATTTAACAAAATAACTTGAAGATAGCAGCTATTCAACAAATGTTAGCTGAATTAAGGGAAAGCAAGAAATTTGCATGAACTCCTAGTGAGCTAGCCTTTGAGTTAGAAATATATTTCATTTCCTATCTCTGATACCCCTGACGCTGGTCAAGTTATTTAATTCCTCAGTGAATTCTCCGAGTATTCTCTCTCTCTCTCTCTCTGCAACTGGGGCTAAATGACTTGCCCAACATTATACACCTAGGAAGTGTCAGAGGCCGTATTTGAACTCAGGCCCTCATGATTTCAGCACTGGTGCTTTATCCACTGTACCATCTAGGGCCCCCCCTCCCACTCTAATATTTTTGCCAAGGAAACATCAAAAAGGAGTCACAAAGAGTCAGATACTACTGAAAAACAATTAATCAACAACAATTATTAGTTTTTCTTATTTTCCTTTCCTACAAGATACCTCTCACAAAATAGGAATAATATGTAAATGGACATAATATAAAACCAAATTAATAAAACTGAAAATGACAAAAATTTCTACTTAGTTTTTAGTTCTTACCTAAGTAAACCTCTTAACTTCTCTATTTCTGATACAAGTAGCAAGTTGGAAATCTTAGAGTTGTCTTTGATTCATGTTTTACATTTCTTATATTTAACCAGTTGTGAAATTCTAGCAGTTCCATTTCCACAATGGCTCATGAGTCTTACAATTCTCACCAGCACCCTAGTCTGTTCCTGGATTGCTTCTCTATGGATTGTTTCAATAGCACCCTAACTGGTCTTTCTTCCTCCAGTGTCCCTGCTTTTAATCCATTCTACACACTGTTGCCACTATGTATTTTCCTTTGTATAGATATGCTCATGTAATTCTAATCAAAGCCTTTTAATGAATTTCTATTGCCCCTGGAACAAAGACCAAGACCCTTAAGCTGGATTCAAGGCACTTCTACACTTTGATTACAATCTACCTTTCCAAATTTAGCTCACATTTCTCTTGGTATCAGCCAAATTGACTTACTTGCTTTCCCTGGGACATGTGTCATAGTTTTCTAGTTTCCCAGAATTCACTCTATCCCCCGTCTCTGCCTTTTAAAATCCTACTTTGTCCTTCAAGACAGCTCAATTTAGTTTCTTCTATTTGAAATCTTCAAGTGGTTAGCTCTTCCTCCTTATACCTTTCTGAGTTCTTATTCTTTCTTGTTTGTTTGTTTGTTTGTTTGTTTAGGCAATTGGGAGTTAAATACTTGTCCAGGGTGGTGCAGTATTAGGTATTAAGGAGTCTGAGACCAGATTTGAACCCAGTCCTCTTGACTTCAGAGCTGGTGCTCTATTCACTGTGCCACCTAGCTGTCCCTGAGTCCTTATTTTTTTTTTTTTAATAAGGCAAGCATTATGTATTATTTTGCTTTATAATTATTATATATAATTTATAATTATTATAATTATATTGTCTTATGTCCTCTCTGTGATTTTGATCATTTTGATATAAAATGTCCTGTATTACTTTTCTGTTAGCTAGGTGAAACAATGAATAAAGCACTGGTATCAGAGTCAGGAAGATCTTAATTCAAATCCAGCCTCAGATACTGCCTAGAGTGTGGATCTGGGCAACCTTCAACGTCTACCTCAATTTTCTCAACTGAAAAATGGGAGTAATAACAACACCTATCTTGCAAGATTGTTGTGAGGATCAAATGAGATGTATTTGTAAAGAGCCTGGAACATGGCAGAAACTCAATCATTACTTGTTCCTTCCTTTCTTCTAGTACCTGGCATCATGCCTTGCACATAGTAGGTATTTAATAAATGTTAACTTGATTTTCGTTATAGATCACTTAAGAAGAAGTATTCTGTGCAACATTGATACTTTATTCCATGTAGAGATTTATCCCATGTGCCTCATTATAAAATGACACTAACCTTATTACCATTTTATTCTGTTTGGGATAAATTTCTTCATTTGAACCCAACATTCTCTAATTAGTTGTCTCAAATTCAAATTATAAGTTTATTTTAAGGCTGTAGCATCAGAGGCAACATGGTAGAAAGGAAAGAAAATGATCTGGAGTCAAAGACTGAAGATTCAAGTCACTTTGGGCAAAATATTTAACATCTTTGGACCTCTGTTTTCCCACCTCTAAAATGGTTAGATTAGATAACCTTAAAATTCCCTTCTAATACAAAATCTGTTATGCAGTGATCTGTTTATCAGTGATCAAAATCTTTGTTTGCTCTGAGAAGGATTTGTTAATCTGATAACTCCTTCTTCTGAATCCAGGGGTGAAGAATTGGGAAGCTTCTCTGAGGGATTCTGGGAGCCCAATGTGGCTATTAATTTGAAATCCCTGTTCTGAGCACTGGAGTGGCCAAGTTCTATTAGTACATGTTCCCTTAAAGAAAGATTAAAACAACAACAACAAAAGCAACAAACCTTTCACTTTTTTCTTTCATATAGATCTACAACTCATATATAATTTATAATCTTAGGGAGATGCCTGGGGCATTAAGAAGTTAAAGTGGTTTACTCAGGGTCACATAGCCGGTATATGTCAGAAGCAATTCTGAAATTCTACCTCATCCTCTTCAGAGGGCCATTTTTAAACATTTTTAAAATGTTAGGGGCGATGGAAAGCAGACACATTGATGCCCTATTAATAGACTTATGAATGGATATGATTATTCCAGAAAATAGTTTGGAATCAAGCACAAAAAGTTATTAAGTTGTCTTGCCCTTTGACATTTACCTAAAAGAGATTAAAAAAGAAGAAAAGATCCTTTATATAAAACAAATACAGCAGCTTTCTGTGGCTGTGTATGTATGTGTATGAGAGTGTTGAGGGATTGAGGGATGCTGCATATATTATGCTATATGAGTCAATGTAGCACTTAGCTATTTTGCTATAAGAAATGAAGAAACAGATGATTTCATAAAGACTTGGAAGTACAGATGAACTGATACAAAGTAAAGAAAGGAGAAATAAAAAAATAATCCATACTATAATATCAATATTATAAAAAGAACAACTTTTATAAATTGATGAAGAATGAAATGAGTACAATCAGGAAAACAATTTATACAGTAAGAAAAATAAACACCTTTGAAAGCTGGAAGTACTATGATCAATTCAATAACTGTGATTCCAGAGGACTAATGATGAAACATGTTATCTATTACTGAGAGGTCATGGATTTAGAATGCAGAATGCACGTTTTTATATGCAAAACCATTGTGGAAAGAAAATTTTCACAAAATAGTTTGTAAATGTTTGCAATGTAAAAATAAAACATCAATAAAATTTCAATCAAGCAATTAATATTTAGACAAGCTGTCAACTTGGAAAGAAAATAATAAAGAAGTAGGTAAGATTTAGAATATTTTCCTAAATTGAAAGCCCAGCTCTCTGCCTAAGATGCCTCAAAAAGATTGATTATCATGAGTTTACAATGCCCAAATCGGTGAACCTGAAATACTAGTAGGGGGAGCTTGTCATACTAATAGCTAACATTGGCTTAAGTGTAGCTTAAGGCAAAGCTTCTTTGTGGAGGTGGTGAAAATTTGGCCACAGTAAAAGTTATCAAAACATTCTGCCAAGATTTAATTCTTTATGTAAAAATAAACAAGCACATTCATATCATTAGTATGTAAATTAGCTTTCATCTTTAATAAATAGCAAAATTATATGTATACCAAAATTTGTTTTAAAGTAACTTTATAATTTATTATCAGTAAATGATAGGTATACCTATTTTATATACCCTATATATTATAAACAGGGTCATGTAAAAATTTGTTACAAATGGAAAAAGTTTAAGAAGCCCTGACCTAAGGGAATGTGCCCCAAGATATTGTCCTACAGTCTTGTTGTCTAATATTATCATTAGCTGAAAGCAGCTTGACAAGCCAAACTCCCTGGGAGAGGTAATGCATCAATACATTATCAATCATTAACACCTTCAACCTTAATTAGTTCTCTTTTTCAGCACAGAAACTTGGGAAAATGAGACATTTCCTCAAGCTCATTTTTATGAGAGCAAGAAATTTAGCGTAGTTGTTGAACTATGGAATCCTGAGGCCAAAGAGATGGGAAAAATAGAGTGAGGAGGTGTGCAGTAAGTGAAAGAAAAAAATGTCAGAGAATAAACACAACCTTGCTTGCTTTGCAGTTTCCCCTAAGACTGAGAGTGGGGAAATGAACAAAGATTATTCCACTGATTCACTATGGGCAGCCAGGTGTTTGATCAGTTGGCGTGTTTACATGTTGATATGATGGAATAGACCATCTCATCATATTTTCTGAAAATATTCTGGGACCCTGGAGAATCAAGTAATGAAGTTTTTTCAAGCCCATTTTTCAAGTACATTCATAGAGATTTACATTTCCCCGTTGTCTCAGAGAAACCAGATAGATAATCTATCCACCTGATTTCTTTTGTAGAAAAAGCATTGTAATACCAGATAATGGCTTTTCTGACCCTAGAGGTCGATTAGCTTGGAAGTGATTATGAGCTATAATTTAAAGGCTGATTAAGCATTTCAAGGGAGCCTCCATTGAGCAGATATGCTGTGGGAGAACCAGTAGCCATTGTCAGTGGGCCCTGCTGTGTAGAGGGTAACTTCTGCTTGGGACCTAGATTCCCGTTAGTCCTGACCACTGCCTCTCCTTAGTTTCCATTCATTGTCCTTCCTCTTCCCCTGGCTTCTCCCCTCAGGGTCATCCATTCTTGCTGAGCCACCTGCTACTTCTATCCTGGCTCCCAGCTGATAGCCGTCTAAGATGTGACCTCAATAACAGCCAAATCAGAACTGGGATCAGTATTTTCCCCCCATCTGCAGCCGAACCATTTCAAAACACAGCAAGGGAGCTGGTCTTTATTTTTTTTTCTCTCCTGTCCCTTTGGTAGTTGTGTTCATCGTTGCAAAAACCAATTACTGGAGCTCAGGTGTGAGGAGTGAAATGTATTTAGTCACAGGTAAAGTTCATGAACACAGCATTAGCCGCAGAATGGGTGCTGTGGCGTCTTTTACAAATGAATGCATATCCTGAAGTCCTGCTCCTCTTACAAATAAGCCATCGTCGGAGTGGTATTGATGCAAAAACTGAAGCAAAGCCTAATGGCCTGGCAGTCTCGATGCAGCTCAGAATAATTGGCCAAGGTACAGAGCATTTTATCTTCATCTTATCTTTTTTCTTCCTCCTCCCCATCACGTGTTTCTGAAATCTGCAGTCTCCCTTAGGATCACAGGTTCAATGACCCAAAGGACAAATCCTAGCCTTTGCTCATCCTGGATTGATGGTTGAAGCCAAGGACTTGGGGAAGGGGGAGAGCACAGTCAGGGGAAGCCAGGAGATGCCCTATTAAAAAAGACAGCTGGTATACATCAGATCATTTCCTAACAATAAGCTGTCCCCAGACTGTTTCAGGATCAAGTGACTAAATCACCAAATTCAGTTGGATTCCTATGGTAGACATGGGCTTTTGTTGAAATGCTTTTATAGAAGAAAACACTTAGCTTTTGATAATTGAAAAGTTAAACCAAGCCCTGCATGCCCAGCACCAAATGCCTAAAGAGCCATAGTTTTGAAGTCATCCTATCCATATAGTCACTAATATGATTCTGTAAGTCTCATTTAGAGAACATAGTATTCTATGATCTCAAAGGCATGATATTCTTTCAGCAGTCAAGTTTGTCTGCTGGTTTGAGTACCAGGCAGGTACTGTATACAGAGCACTCAGTTTGAGTTTTAAAGATCTGGGTATCAATCTTGGTTCTGCCCATGAGAGCTTAGGCAAATCACTTTACCTCTTGGGGGCCTTAGGTATTTTTTTTTATTTGTGCTATAAAAAAGTTAGACTACATAATCTCTAGGGTACCATTCAGCTCTAGATCTCACCAGCCAAAAAGCTGGTTTAATTGCTAGAGTTCTGGACTAAGTGTCAGAATGATTGAATATACATGAAGCAATTTTTTTCCATCTTTGATTTTTAATCATCCAGAGCTCATTTCTAATCACATTACCATGAAATCTGTTATTCTGTAACCTAAGTAAACCCCACAATCTTTCTGGACTTTGTCTCTCTCTATGGCAAGTAGAAGTGTTAATCCCCTACTTATTTTCCTGTAAGAATGAACATCTGGGCAGCAGTTTAATCAACAAAATCAATCAACAAGTATTTAGCTTAAACTTACAAAAAGAAATTGTTGACATGAGCTCTCTAAATTTTTATGGAACCTCCAAATCCCACCTTTCCTTAACCCTCTATTTCTCCATCACCCTTTCTATCTACAAGTATTTGCCTTCTGCTCCCCTCTCCCCATTTTTTTGTCCTTTTTTCTCATCTTAAAGGAAGAGTTCCCTACTTTTCTAAGTCTTGACCCTTTGTCTAAGAACAAAGAGGAGAGCAGAAGAAAGTTCAGAAAGAATTATAGATATGACAAGCAATGTTGGTACTACCATATTAAATTTGATGTGTTCTTTAAAAATCTGTAGATTTTGGCAGATTCACTGTTTCATATGCGATCCTCTTTTTCTGTCTTTGATATATAAAAGTACTCATGTATGGTGATGACTGCCAAGTTTATAATAAGTTTTTTTTTTTAAAAGAAAGTTTTTAAAGGCACAGGGAAGACCTTTAAAATCCAGTCTCATTCCTCCTCCTGTCTCTATGATACAGTCTGTATCTCTACTCCTCTTGGTGCGTTCAAATATAGGTCTTCTGAAGGGAGAAAGAGAGGACAGAAAGAAGATTTCATATGAAACTAAATCTACCAAACTCAACAGATTTTTTTGAGGACACAATAAATTTAACACAGTTGCTTATTTTGCCTGTATCCTCTTTTGAACTTTCTTCTGCTCTCTTCTGTGTATTTTTAATGTTTTATTGACACTTTTCTGTATAACTTTCACTGCTTCTCATTTACCTCAACAATTCCATCTCCTGAAAATAAAACAAACAAACAAACAATTTATAACTCCAATGAAACAAAACAACAGGATTGTGTCTAAAAATGTATGCTTTATCTAATTCTGATCAGCCTATAAGCTCTTTGCCAAGAAGTGGAAAGCTTATTTTATCATTTATTCTCTTAGTCATTGCAGTGATCACAGTTCTTAAGCCTTTGAAAGTTACTTCCCTTTAGAGTGTTATAGTGAGTTCACAGACTGGTTGGTTTTGTTTTGTTTTGGGATTTTTTGTCTTTTTAAGAATTTGGTTCAAAAAAGCCTTTCCAGGTTCCTAAACTCCTTTCTTGCTTTATTTTCATAACCCATACAATTTTTTTTTCCATTCTTTACCACCATCCCTTCCTGCTCTCTTTAAATCTCTAACTAATCTATTACTGACCCTACCGGATCAGTGGTCAGAAGTGACCAATAAGTTTAGTAAATCAATTGTTCAAATTGGTTTTTTTTTGCCTGGAATCCAAGAACTTTCTTTTTAAATATATTTTTGATAACCGTATTTCAATATATTTGGTTTCTTTTATAATTCTATGTATTTTATTTCATGTCTTTTTAGAAACTTTATTCTAAGAAAGGGTCCGTTGTCTTTAGTGGACAGCCAAAGGCAACTATAACACCTCAAAAAGGGTACAAACCCTGTTTTAGATCCATATTCTTTTATTATTTTCCCAATTTAAACCAGATATCCTGCAGGCTTCTTATACCTAACTTGTCTAAAGCAGAACTGATTCTCTTTTCCCCTGAAGCCAGCCCTTCTTCCAAATATCCATACTTTTGTTGATGGCATCATTATCCTTGCAAGTCATCCAGGTTGCCAACTTTGGATAACTGTCATTCTTCATTGTTACTCACCCCATGGAGCCAATCAAATGTCAAACCTTGTTTCAACCTCTGCCTCTCCAGTATCCATCTATTTCTCTCCACCCACATAGTTAGTCTAAACTCTTACCACCTTTAGCCTAGACTGTAACAATAGCCTTTTAATTGGCTCCATGTCTCAAGTCTTTCAGCCATATCAAACTAGCCTTCAAAGAGCTGCCAAAGAGATTTTCCCAAAGCACAGGTTTGATTGTTGCTTCCTCCCACAATTAACTCCAAAGTACTTCTTCCTCTTTTCTCCAGGATCAAGTATGGTCGACATTTTGCATGGAAAGTCCCAATCTGGCCCAAACCAATCTTTTCCCTCTTATTTCACTGTATTCTTCTGTGTGCATTCTATGGTCCAGTTAATCTGTCATTCATAGCAGTTCATTTCTCATCTTTCTATCATCAATGCACTAGCTTGCCTAGTTCCTTGGAATATACTTCCTCTTCATTTCTACTTCTTAGAAAACCTAATCTCCTTTAAGATACAATATAAATACCACTTTCTTTGTGAAGCCTTTCCTTATTCCACCAAGATAGCCACCTGCTTCCCCAAATCACAAAATTATATTTTATTCTTTTTTGTATCTTCACCAGTAGAATAAAAAGTTGCTTGAAGGAAAGTATGGCTTCACTTTTGTCTTAGCATCTTCAGCACCAAGTACATAGTAGATTCTTAATGAATAAATTTTAAATAGACATTGTAGGAATTTGGTTTTTGACTATGCAGATTTCTTACAAGACTTTAAAAAAAATCCAGTGGATTGGATGGGTAAGGAAAGGGGATAAAAACAGGGTAACATAAAAAAGAGGAAAAAACTAAGGAAGTCGTTGAATCAGTTTTTGTTTTGCTTTTTAATACCCAAGTAAATCTACTATGTGTAGTGGAAAACTGACTATACTTGGAATCAGAAAATTTAAACTTAGGTTTGACTGTCATTTAAGCTGTATGACTTTGGGTAATTCATTTAATTATTATGTACTTCAATATTTTTCATATGTAAAATGGGGTAATCATTTTCCCTACCTCATAGATTTCTCTTGAGAAAAATACTGTGTTATATCAATGTATACCATTTGTAAATATATGTAATGACCAAAGTCATGGCTTCTTGTTGTTTTCTCTCCAAATCCTCTTCCTTATAGACATCAGCCAAGACTTCAAGTCTGCCAATTTTTTAATCCATTGACTTTTGAGTCTAAGTCCTATATCTCCAACTACTTGTTGAGCAATTCAATTTAGATGTTTTGTGAATAATATTCACAGCACGATTTAACTTGAATTCATCTCCTTTTCTACAATAATTTTCTCTCTAGACATCCACATTTTTGCTAACAACATAATTTTGCCTTTCTCCCAGTCATCCCAGTAATTTAAAAGTTATTGTTGGATACTAAGGAAAGGGAAGTTGAATGAGGTAATAATCAGTTATTAATTCTAATCTATTATTTTCTTTCCTAACATCTCTCAGTTTCCACTTTCTCTACTTCCTTTCTCTCAATTCCCATTTTCAATACTATAATTTCAAATTTTTAACTTGCAATGATTACAAGATTATTACAATAATCTCCTTGTCAATAAGTCTCCCTATCCCAAATGACTCTTTTCAATCCATTTTATGTCCTCCTGGAAGATTAATCTTTCTAAAATACCATTTTCACTATGCCATTTCCTTGCTCTAGAATCAACAGTGGCTCTCCATTACTTTTAAGATGGAGTTCAAATTTCCTGGCCTGGTATTGACAATCCAATTTGCTCCTACCAAGTTTTCTAAATTTGTCCCTTCTATGAATCATTGATTTGTCAACTCTCACTCATTGTTTGCAGTCTCAGAACACCCTACCCATTTTCTTGTATCTAGTAAAATCCTAAAATTCAAGGTTAACTAAAGTCTCGGATCTCCTCCATGAAGCTTTTCTGGACCATAATGATAGGAAATAAGTGATGGACCTGTGGTTTCATTAGTGTAGGGAATTACTAGGTAAAAAAACCTTCCGGTGCTGATGCAAATCATCACCTTTTGTCCAATCATTGTCGTAGAGAGCTTCCTAGATCAGTGAGGGACTAAATGACATTCCCTGCTCTACCCAGCCAGTGTGTTAGAGGCAGGCCTTGAACCCAGGTCTTGCTGGCTTTGAGTCTGGCTCTCTGTTCATTATTCCTATCCATTACCATGCTGTACAAAAATAACTTCTCTTTCTAAATTTATTGTGTCTTTAATCTCCTGAAATATTTTTGGAATGTAATCAACTGACCATGGTTCCAGCTACCTTCAGATCTTACTTTGATTTGTTTGCAACCTTCATTTATTTTTTCTTTAAAATTTTTTGATTCTTTAAATAACTTTTTAAAAAGTTATCAATAATTTTATTTTTAGTTTTCCCTAAGATTATTTTATTTTCCCCAATTACACATAAAGATAGTTTTCAACATTCACTTTTATAAGATTTTTGAATTTCAATTTTTTCCCCTCCTTTCCTCTCTTCTCCCTTCTCTGTGAGATGTTAAGCAATCTGATAAAGATTATATGTGTACAATCATATTAAACACATTTCCATATAGTCATGTTGTGAAAGAAGAATCAGAATAAAAGGAGAAAAAACAAAAAAAAAGTGAAAATAGCATGCTTCTATCTATGTTTAGACACCCTAACTTTTTCTGGATGTGGATAGCATTTTCCATTATGAGTTTTTTTGAAATTGTCTTAGATCATTGTTTTGCTCAGAAGAGCGAAGTCTGTTAAAGCTAATCATCACACAATGTTGCTGTTACTGTGTACAATGTCCTCCTGGTTCTGCCCACTTCACTCAGCATCAGTTCATGCAAATCTTTTCAGTAGAGCCTTTATTTCTTATCACTATGTAGCACTTAGCATGCCCTTTTGTGTTATTATTGTATCAATGTCAGTGATTTCTCAATGACTTTTGAACGACAGGGGCCATCAGGTTTCTTTGAATTCTCCATAGTAAAAAGTACTTAATAAATATGTCCATTAAAAACCCCTATCTTCGATTTTATTGATATAAGGAACTCCAAGGACATTCTGGGGTAACTTACTCGGGCAATGTAGATCATTCAGTATTTTCTATGTCATATCATGCATGACCATAGAGAGAAAGGAGCCTGAGTAATTGAGAAGCTATCATTTATCCATATAGGCTCATGTAGCCAGTATGCTTTCAGAGGCAAGACTTGAACTCTGATTTTCCTGATTTAAAGAACAATCACTGTACTGTCAAAGAAAATGTTATAATTATAAAAATTAATAAAAAACAAAATAAAATTTAAAAAAAGAAAAAAAAAAGAACAATCACTGATGCACAATGATTTGCTGGCTTCTGATGGATTAAAAAAAAATGATAGTTCTCAGGGGTGTGTCAGAGTCAGCTCACCAATTGATAAAATTTTGGCATGAGAATTTACACCTTGAAATAAACAAATACTTACAAATCAAGGCTTGATTATTATTTTGTTGATTATTTTCTTGATTTAAAAAAGTGATAGAGAAAAATGTAAATAAAGCAGATTAAATCGAAAAGTGTGTTGACATTCAGTTTTCCCCGACTGTGTACTGTTTGTTACATATTTATCATCATACTCCTGAGACTGCAAGAGCAACTTTAGTCCTCCAAAGATTTATAGATTCCTTAACATCTGCTCCAACCCTCTCATTTTACAAAAGAAAAAGGTAAAAAACTAAAGAAATAGCTTTCAAATTGCTGTAGGTCACAGACCTGGCACCACCAGTATCAGAACTCATGTCCCAAAATTCCACGTTCAATACTTTTTCTGTTAATCATTTTGACTTTTTTCTCTCCTTCTCTCTCTAATCCGCGCCCCCCCCCCCCCCTTCCACATCCTGGCCATATTAAATGAGGGAAAGGAAGGAAGACTGGAAGTCCTCAGATCCAGCTGAAGTTTGCAGATATTCCAATTGGGCTCCATAAAAAATCTCTTCTGTTACACACCCAAATCCAGAATCAGTCTTACATTCCTATCCAAATTTTCCCCCTTTCTGCATCTCCTAGCTAAGGAAACAGTTATTCATCTGAAGTAAATAAGCTCAGCCTTATTCCTCAGGAGGGACTTGCCTGGGAGAGAAGGGGGAACAGAAGAAATAGACAGACTCTGCTCAGTCTCCTTTGACAGCCCTATGGGATTTCCTCTAAGCCCACCTTGATTTCTTTCAAGCCTGTGTTTATTTCCATGGCTGCTCATGCCTGGGAATGCCTCATGGAGGCTTCTCACCTAAGACAAAGAAGCACTTTCCCTTGCTCCAGTATATACATGCAGCATCTTTGTTTACCTGAGAAATGGCCAATTTCCCTTTGCTTAAAGCCTGTCAGCCTTGTTTTTCTACTCCATCATGGAGTATACTGCATTTATTTTAACTGCATTATTAAGGCTTTTGTATGGTAAATTTTATTAGACTACGTCCATGTTTTGGCTGTCCTTTTACTAGTTGATGGGTGGACACAAGCTATTATCAAGAGGCTCTTAAGAAATGAAACCATTTCTCTTAGATAATCTCCATGTCCAATTCCCAGGCTTTTTGTTTTCTATCTTAGGGTGTTAGTTTCTTCAGTTCTTGAAGTGTCAGCTTTGAGACTCAAAGGGAGACAGGAAAGAACTTTTTCTTTCTTTGAAAGAAACTCTAGCTGACCAAGTGCTTTCAGAAATCTAGTTATCTCTATTAAGGTTTGGGGGCAACTGCTGACTAATCAGCAAGGGAAGAAATAGTCTTTAAAACAAAATCACATTATAGCCTCCAAGTTATTTTAGCCTGCCTTGAGCACAACATGAGGTTGAAGCTGTGTAGTAGAAGCCCACAGTTTTCTCCAAAGTGTTATGATTCTCCATCTCCCTTTAAAATTCTGGATGCAAACCTCAAGAGGGCTCTTATAGCATCAATTCTATTGATTTGGTTTTTATGCCAAATCTAGTAGTAGGCTAAGGCAGAACAAAAGTAAGCTCAGTTGCTGCTTGGCTAATCCCTCCAAACACATCCACTTCTTGTCTCACAACCAGGCTAAGCCCTTGGAGACATTGTGATGTAGGCAGAGTAAGTCCCTAGGTCACCCACTGTTTCAGCTTCCCTCTCCCTTTTGCAGATGACCCTTCTCTGTTCTGCCCTCAAGCTTGCTCTTGGCTAGCTGTCAACTAATCCCATAAGGTAGAAGTTGATAAGGACTTAATGTATTATCCCTCTCAGGACTATTTTTTATAGGAAGACATTTTAATAGGAGTCTTGAAGAGAGAAAAGCCTTTAAGATCTGAATTAATTAATCTGTTCCAGGCACTATTTGACAAGGAAGTTTGTGGGAGGCAAGCCTGCCCAGCCAAAAAACACACAGCAAGATAGGTACCTGCTTAGAATGTTGGCTGCATTGTAAACTAAAATATATCCAGGCAGAAGGGAGCGAGCAGAGAATATGGTGCACTAGACCTGGATTCATGATTTAGTTCAAATCTCAATTTACTACCTGTCATTTACTACTTATGTGTTTCGGAATAAGTAACTTGTTCTTCCAGTTTCATTTTCCTCACTTATGGAATGCAGGGTTATCCTAGATAATCTATAACATCCCTTCGGCTCTAAATTCTATGATAATTGATTTGTTGAGTCAGTCATCTTTCAGTTGTATCTGACACTTTGTGACTCCATTTGGAATTTTCCTGGCAGATACTGGAGTTATTTGCCATTTCCTTCTCCAGTCCATTTTACAGATGAGGAAATTAAGGCAAACAGGGTTAAATGACTTGCCCAGGGTCACATCTACTAAGTGTCTGAGGCTGGCTTTGAACTTGGGAAGATGGCTTCATGACTTTAGGCTCAGCATTCTAAGCCTGTACCACCTAGCTGCTCCGATCAGGTATTCTCCTATAGATTAGGTAGCAAGAGCTGGAGATCATGTACTTGAAAGAATGGAGAATCACAAGAAGCTATTTGAGAAAAAGCATTGAAGAAATGAGAAATTTTTCTAAAAAGATTTTGAGGCAGAATTCTTTTGTCAAGGATTAAATGAGGAATGCAAATAGAGGTTGATTGACCCTTAGGCTTTGTCTGCCAAATCAATTTACAGAGAGACTGCACTTTACCTCAGGATAAGAAATTTTGTGTTTTATAAATTCATTTGTTTTCGTGTTTTTTTATTCAGTTTCTTTTGTTTGGATTATATTCTAGTTTATTAAAGTAAAATTCTTTTTTTTTTATTTAGAATTTTTTCCACAGTATATATGCATGAGTAATTTTTAAAATAATATTATCCCTTGTATTCATTTTTCCAAATTATCCCCTCCCTCCCTCCACTCCCTCCCCCCATGACAGGTAATCCCATACATTTTACATGTGTTACAATATAACCTAGATACAATATATGTGTGTAAATACAATTTTCTTGTTGCACATTATAGTATTGGATTCCGAAGGTACATGTAACCTGGGCAGACAGATATTAGTACTAACAATTTACATTCACTTCCCAGTGTTTCTTCTCTGGGTGTAGCTACCTCTGTCCATCATTGATCAACTGGAAGTGAGTTGGATCTTCTTTATGTTGAAGATTTCCACTTCCATCAGAATACATCTTCATACAGCATTGAAGTGTATAATGATCTTCTGGTTCTATTCATTTCACTCAGCATCAGTTGATGTAAGTCTCTCCAGGCCTCTCTGTATTCCTCCTGCTGGTCATTTCTTACAGAGCAATAATATTCCATAACCTTCATATACCATAATTTACCCAACCATTCTCCAATTGATGGACATCCATTCATCTTCCAGTTTCTAGCTACAACAAAAAGAGCTGCCACAAACATTTTGGCACATACAGATCTAAGGTAAAATTCTTTTAGAAAAACCCCAAACTCATTTCAACTGGACTAGGGGGAATTGGGATTTGTGCTACCCTTGCCTAGGGTAGTTAGAGGGCCCTGAATATCTCTTAGAAGTTAGGGCTGGGGCCTAGGAATGAACCATTTCAAGAATGAGCAACTGTAGCATAAAAGATAGAATTTGTAAAGGAAGAGAGGGGCTCCTAATCTGATCATCTTCCCATCTCACTCTTAGCAGGGAGTGGGGTACAATAGAAAGAATATTGGATTTGGAATCAGGAAACCTGAATTCAAATCTTGTCTGAGATGCAGAATGTGATGAGGTTGGTGAGTAATATTAAGGGCCACAAAAAAAGGGTTCTTTTGGGCTATGTGTGGAAAGAAGAAATTAAAAGAATGGACAGGGCACAGCTGAATGGGGCAAAAGGTGACAACAGAGGAGGTAAAGCTACTTGATTCTTATTATGCTCTTGTCTTCTCTGCCTAGGAAAATAACCTTTGCACTGGAAACTAGAGAATAAAAATGACTAAGGGGGATGGATATGTAATATTAATAAGGAAACATTAAGAGAGAACTTGGTAGCCTCTGATGAGTTCATATCACTTGGTTCAGATTAACTACATATGCAGGGACTGAAAGAATTTGCAGGTTGGAATGAGAAAGGGATAAGCCCTTATAAAGTGCCTACTAGTTCAGGTATTGTGCTAGGATCTGTATAAATATTATCTCACTTGGTTCTCACAACAGCCTTGTGAAACAGGTACTGCTAGCTATTATCTCCATTTTACAGTTCAGAAAACCAATTAGTGTCTGAGGAGACATTCACACTCAGATCTTCTTGACTCCAGGTCTAGTATTCTATCACTTAACTGCTCCATGACTGAAATACCATTAGTAGTGTTTGAAAGATGGTAAGAAAGGGGGAAAGATACTACAGAACTAGAAAAGAGAAAATGTTCTACAGTTAAGAAAGGGAAGAGAATGAAGTTTTTACCCTAGCGAATAACAGGAAATTTATAAAAGATTCCTGAGGAAATTCTATAGTGGATCATGAAAAAGATGAAATTCTATAGTGGGTCATGAAAAAGCTGGTGACCATTTACAAAAGGAAAGAGCCTACTTGGGAATGCTAAATTAACCTTATTCCCTTTTTAAAGGGATGCTTAATTAATAAATCAAAAGAATAATATAGATATAGGTCACCTAGATTTTAGCAGAATATTTTTTAAAGCAGCTCATCCTATTCTTATAGGAACAATGGTAGAGGGCTATGGCATGGGCAATAATATGATTACATAGGTTTGGAACTAGTTGAATGGTGAATTCAAAGAATAATAGTTAATTGTTTAATGTCAACTTGTCAGGAATCTCCAGAGGGGAACCCTAGGGATCTATGCTTGGTCCTATGCTATTTAAGTATTTTATTCATGACTTGTATAACAAAGATAGAATAAATTTTCAGGTCACAGAATACCAGGAGTAATAGTTAACACAATGAATGACAATTAAAATTCAAGAAGATTCAAACAGGCTAGAACATTAGGCTGAATCTAAGGAGATTTAATTTTATTTAATTTAAAAATGTTAAAAATGTTAAAGTTTATACTTGTGTTCAGAAAATTGACTTTATAAATACAATATAGGAAAGGCCAAAGTAGACAGCAATTTCTGTGCAAAAGATGTGGGGATTTTTGAAAACAGCAAACTCAGTATGAATTAACAGCATGGTGTAAAGGCAAAAAAGAAAAAAAGAAAAGAAAAAGAAAAAAGAAAAGCTAATTTGGCTTTGGGTTACACTGAGAGGGAAGCACAGCTCCCAGAAATGAGGAGGTAGCAGTTTCTCCATGTTCTGTTCTAGCCAGATTAGATCTGGATTCTGAGAACCACTGTTTGGTGAAAACATTGACAAGGGATAGTGTCCATAGTAGGGTGATGAGGATAGTGGAAGGCTTTGAGTTGGTCAGTTAATATTTATTATGCACCTATGTGGCAAGCACTGTGTTAAGGGCTGGGATACTGTTGATGTCATATGAAGAACAGCTAAAAAAAAACTAGGGGTGTTTAGGGTTGAAAAGATTGGATGGGCAGAAATGCTTACATGTTTAAAGGGTTGTCATGTGGAAGGATTAGACTTATTCTCTTCTGCTCCAGAATGCTCAAAGAGCAATGGATGAGAGTCATCAAGAGACCATTCTTTGGTTGGCTGTCAAGGAAAACTTCCCAACACTCAGAACTGTCCAAAAGCAGAATAGCCTGGCTGCTGTTAGGAGTGGGTCCAATCTCTTTGAAGGTTTTCAAGCAAAGGCTGGATGTTTGCTTTTTGGATCGAGTATAGTGCATATTCCTCTTGGCAATGGGTTGGACTTGATGGTCACTGAAGTCCCTTCCAACTGTAAGAGTCTGTGATTCTATGAACTAAATTTATTTCATAATTTTAGTTATCACATATACATATACACATATGTGCATATATACATATATACATGTGCATGTAGATATATGTATGCACATACATATGACTCTCTATCTGCATTTCTAGTTTTAACTTCTTATTCATCTTCACTCTAACTCCAATTATTTAATAGGTATTCTGTGGATGTTTTGCTTTTTGCATTAAATTTAACATTTCTAAAACCAAACTCATCTTTTGCCCCAATTTAGATTCCCTCCTGGATTCCTGTTTCTGGGTCAATGGCACAGTCATGTATTTCTCTAGTGACCCCAAATCTTCAAATAATATCTGACTTTTCTCACTCTTCCCTTACCACATCCAATCCATTTATCCAGACCCAGTTATTCTTTTTTTCATCATTTCTCTCATAACCTCTTCTTCCTATTACCTAAGTACATCTGTTTCAGTTCCAGCCCTTTACACTAGGGGTCCTCAAACTACAGCCCAGGGGCCAGATGCGGCCCGCTGAGGAAGGTTATGTGGCCCGCTGGGTTATGGCAAAATTAGACGGAAAGTGACATTCGACCTAAACTCGTGTAGCAACGCACACTTCTGGCACTAGGCTGAGGCGGCGGAGACAGAGTGTCCGGCCCTCCAACAGTCTGAGGGACAGTGAACTGTCCCCCTATTTAAAAAGTTTGAGGACCACTGCTGTACATCAATCTCTCCTTTGAATTTCAGCCCATCATCAACAATTGCCTATAAGACATTTCAAAATGGATGTCACAGAAACATCTCAAAGTCAACACATCCCAAACCCAACGAATTGTTTGATTCTCCCCACCCAAAGCCCTTTCTCTCCCAGACTTCTCTATTCCTTTTGAAGGCACAACCAGACAGATGTCCGGTCCCTCAGGTTGACGTCCTCATCACTCAGCTTTTCATTCACTCTTACCTCACATATCCCACCAGTTGCCCAACTGTTTGTGTTTCTGCAGATTTCTCCCATCTGACCTCTTCACTCACAGTGATGACCTTAGCTCAGCTCTTCATCGCCTTTCACCCAGATTAGACCAATAGCCTCCTAATTGGCCCCACTGCTTCCAATCTCTTTCCGATCCAATTCATTCTGTACACTGCTTCCAAAGTTATTTCCCTAAGTGGAGATCTGAATTTATGACTTCCCTCTCCAATAAACTTTCCACTACTTTGACCTAACCCATAGTTCTAGATTCATAAGACTATTCCTGGTTCCACACTCTTTGATCTAGGTAAATGGCCTATTTCTGTTCCTCTCACACACATCTCTCCTGTCTCCTGCCTCCTTGTCTTGGTACTGAATATTCCATGGGATTGAACACTTTCTCCTTGCTTTCACCTCATAAGGTCTCATTATTTCTTTAAAATGTAATTTAAGTACTGTCTTCCTTGGAAATCTTTCCTCCTCCCCCTCCCCATCCTAACACACAAAAGATTTTGAATTTATTTTATAAACACACATATGTGTCTGTGTGTATGTCTGTGCATATAGATAGATACATGTGTATGTGTGTGTGTGTGATATATTTGAAATATAGAACCAAATAATGAGATTGGTGTAGATACTAAATATTGGGGTTCAGTCATGTGACTTGATGAAGAGATACAATAGACATCAAGAGTGTTAAACATGAAATAGATTTGGGAGACCATATAGTTAGAAAGGAAAGGAGTTTTAACATTTAACAGTGGAAAAGACAAGTTCCTTAGTGGAACTTAAAATTAACCAGGGTAAAGGAAATACTCCATGAGGTGGGACTATGCCATTGACTGACAAGCTAAATCCATAGAGAAGTTTAGCCCCCTAAAAGAGTAAGTTAGCTATAAAAAGGAGAAAGACATCATGAGGTATAGAGGAGAGGTAGGAAGAAAGACACTCCTAAGGCAGAATGCTGGGGTGGGCTGGCCCAAAAGGGATTCAGCAAAAATGGCGTGGGACATGGACAGATTTATAGGGGAAATTTAACCTCAGGGGTTTGACATAACTTGACTTTCTTGATTAGATACAGTAAGGTGGTTTTTACCCATGACCTCCACAGGGGATAGAACTAGAAGGCTGAGCTGAGCTCCATCAGTGCCCTTCCTTGCTTGCCTCAGACAGTGATTTAATTGTACTTCAGA
The DNA here is from genome assembly GCF_048593235.1 of Sminthopsis crassicaudata. NCBI lineage: Eukaryota > Metazoa > Chordata > Mammalia > Dasyuromorphia > Dasyuridae > Sminthopsis > Sminthopsis crassicaudata. The sequence goes on from NC_133619.1 coordinate 445,314,463, forward strand.
CTTTATCTGCCAACCCCACATATGTATGTATGTATGTATGTATGTATGTATGTATATGGCTAGGTGACAGGTGAAGTGAAGAGAGTACTGGGCCTGGAGTCAGGAAGTCCTGGGTCCAAATACTGTTTCAAGATACTAGCTTTGTGACTCTGGGCAAGTCACTTAACTTTGTTTGCCTCAGTTTCCTCATCTGTAAAATGAGCTGGAGAAGGAAATGACTTCAGTAGGAAGGAAATGATTTCAATACCTCTGCCAAGAAAACCCCAAATAGGATAAGAATCAGACATGACTGAAAATGCCTGAACAACAATTTCTATGTAACCAGGAGGATTGGTCAAGGCCGATCTCCTGTTATATAAAAATTTAGAGAATTACTCTGAGACATTAAGTGACATAGGTGAGAAGTGAGTCCAAATCATAATGCCTCGAAGGCTCATCCTCTCACTCTTCCCAAGCTGCCTCTCATTTAGCTTAGTCATCTAAATGAGATGAGGAGTATCCCTGACACGTTGCTCAGATCTGGCTCTGACCAGCTCTTCAGAGAGTGGTTAGTACATTAGGATTTGGGAAATAGTTCTCATTCTTAGAGTGTCGTTTCTACCACGTCTTCGCCTTTCTCAGAATTTCACAATCGGTATAGAGAGAAAGGAAAGTTTTGCCTCTTTGTTGTCTGGTCACGGTGAAGTTCCCAGTATTTGGGCAGAGAGCTCTCTCTGACTGGCTGTCACATCATGTCCCCATGCAGTTGGACACTCCACAGAAGGTTTATCAAACTGTATTCCTGCTAGAGCCCAGACTGCATGGTTGTGCCTCACTGCAAATAGAAATAAACTTGTAAACCAGAGTTAGTGATGGAACTGAAAGCCTACGTGCTGAAGTGTTTTTTTCAAGTTGTTTTTCCATTACTGAGTGTCCCTTTTCAACATATAGCATTCGTTTTCTCATCTTCTGGTGTGCTCAGTGATGGGAGAACAGCACATGAGGGAAAGATGTGAGAGAAAAACAGACTCGACTCGATTTTTGGGATTCAGTGTATGAAATTTATCCTACTGGGTCTTTAAAGCTGTAGATTATTCCTCCTTCCTCCTATCCTCAGCCCCCCACCGACTGTCTTATCTCATCTCCTCATTCATCTCAGATTACATTACTCCAGAAGCCAGACCCCAAGCTACCTTGAAAAATGAATATATTAGCTTCCATTCCACACTCAGGGAGCCTGTCCCTTCAGAGTAAAACTCCTGCCTCCCACTTAGAGCGTGCATTTGTTTATTTGACAAGAATACCTTTCAAACGCTCCCAGATACCAGGTTCTCTTCAGGATCTGACCCAATATCTCCCTCCAGATCTTCAGGATGGGCTGCTTCCTCCAACATACACAGAATCAAAGGCTCACATTCTCAGACAATCTGCTCAGTGTTTCAAATACTAGATTTCCATAAGCAGAAACAATCTGTCTATACTTAATTGACTTGGGATTTGGAAAGCTATTGGTTTTCATTCTCAATCTGTTCTCCTTGATCAGACACTTCATCCCCTTGGGAGAAGCAGTCAACTCATCTTCCTTATGTTTCTGAGCTTCCCTAGGTCTCACTGACGTGATTGTGGGGAAGCAGTCATTCTCATCTTTATAGTACAATAAGAATTGAACCACTTTTCCAGCTGTTTCTTGTGTGATACACAGTGGTTTTCTCCTCTAAATCATCTATCTCAACTTGACCTGCTAGTTCAGGAATTTGTATTCAAGAGTCCTTGTCAGGATTCACCATTTCCTTTTTGTGGAGTTACAATTTTACCCTAATACTATAAATTGGTATCTGTGGAATGTGGGGTCACTGGAAGTTGGATTATCTTTCCGTCCGCCTTAAATGCCGATGTTCTAGAGGAACTCCATTATAAAATGGTCCTCTAAGTCAGGAGGCCACATAGATCCCTAGAAGAAAGCAGGATTTGTTAGAGAGGGGAGGGGTATCTACTGTGAGAAATGATTATTTCTGTCTGGTATTAATAACTGGTCATCATTTCAGGGCTAAGCTTTCCTTCTCTTTTCTACTTTCTCATCCAGAATCAGCCAGTGTGGGAAAGCTCTCTCAAAAGATGTACCCAGGCCAAGATGTAATCAAAGATACACAAAGAAATTCTAGGTTGGGACTAATAGGTGCATTACTGTTCGCTGTATTTACTCAGAAAGGTCTGGGGGAATGTGAATCCTCTCTTTCGTCAGACAAATTAGTAAGTTTTTTTGACCAAGACATGGGTGATTTAAATCACATATCCCAACTCTCATTGCAACATAACCCAGTCCCTCATTGTAATATTCATTTTCTCATTAAGTGCTAACCAATCAGAGTTGACTGCCACCCTCAGGAACACCTGTTCTTCAAAGGGCATTGTAAGCCTGCCACTATGGTTTAAGACAGTGATGGCCAAATGACCATCTTTTATTAATAAACTTGCCGGATTTGTTAAAATGATTGTTACCCAGAAATAATGTCTCTCAGAACTTTTTAAAACATCACACATTGATTTGTGTTAGTCCTTTGTGGTTTTTGCTCTTTTTGTGAGCCCTGAAATAAAGGAAATCAGTCAATAGGCAGTTACTAAGTGCTTTCTATGTACCAGCCACTGGGTATACAAAACACTCAGAATACAAAGAGATGAAAAGCAAGGTCCTTGCCTTTCCCCTCAGGAAGTCAGATTTTAGAGGGGAGATAATATAGAAAAACTAGATATATACAAATTAGATAGAAGGTAGTCTCAGAAGGGAAGGGAGTTGGGGGTGAAGTGGAGGGACATTGAATCAAAAATAAAAATATCTCCTATTTACTTTCTGTATGACTTTTGGGAAATTCTTTCTGTGAGCCTTAGTTTCTTCTTTTGTAAACTGAGGCGATTAGGCTAGATTGGAGGATCTGAATCCTCAACTTGTTCTTATGTGTTCATATCCAGCTGAAATCCTGGGGCTTTGTTGGAGCTCTCCTGGAGTGAAGCACTTAATGAGAAGTGAAAATCGGTGAGGGACATTGCACATCTCTCTGCAGCCATTGGTGATGGGGGGAAGCCTGTTAATAATGATCCACTGCTAATATATTTTGATCACTCTATCACTTGTAAACCTGCAAGTGTGTGTGTGTGTATGTGTGTGTGTGCCCCGTGAATGAGATGTGAGTGGGATGTAGTGCTTTCCCCACTGGGGGCAGCTTTTCATGTAAAGAGGATGCTTTGTATCTCACACACTCGGGATCCACAATCCACCTAATCAGTTTCTTTTCCTTGGGAATAAAGAAAAAAACAAACCAGAGATGCCTCTGGCAACTAAATCTATATAAATATTCTAGCAAAATTAAGTGTTTTGTTTGTCAGAAATAAAAGCCTACTTGAGTCCCTAAGGCAGAGACTGAGCTCTGCTAGGAAGCAAAGCAGGTGGAGGGAACTTCTTTACTTGGTGTTCTAGGCAGGATAGAGTTGAATTGGGATTCAGGAAGACCTTATTCAGACACAACCTTTGACATTAGAGAAGTTACTTAGTTTTTTGGGGTCTCAGCAAACACTAAAACTAAGTGACAGAAGGGTTTATATCAAGGCCAAAAGACTAAGGAATCCTGACTACATTGTCTAGAACTGGGAGGCAGAGCACTGGGGCTAGGGTCAGAAAAACCTCAGGTCAAATTTGGCCTCAGACTCTTGTTATCTATGTGACCATGGGCCAGTCACTTAACCCCGTTTGCCTCAGTTTTTTCATCTGTAAAATGAGCTGGAGAAAGAAATGGCAAACCACTCCAGTATCTCTGTTGAGAAAATCCCAATTGAGGTCACAAAGCAGTGGATGCAATTAAGACAACAGAACAATAACAAGGGAGGCAAACTTAACTTTACAGAAAAATGGTTATTTTCTAGTTGAGAAGTACAAGAATGGCATCCAACCAAAGCAAAGACAGGGTGTGTTTGCCTTAGGATCCTAGGAATGCTAGCCTGGGGATCATCCCGTCCAAAGTGCTAATTTTACAAATACTATTTCTGTAAAAACATCAAATCCTGACCATTAGGACCATTGAGAGTTTGGCCCCAAGCTACTTTCCAATCTCATTTCACTGTTGACCCCTTCATGCTCTCTATCTTACTGTCAAACTGAACTCTTCCTCTACTCATCCTGCCTTCTTCTGCCTCTTGTCATTTGGCTAAGTCAGTCTTCATGCCTCATTTCCTCAGTTAAAGGTCATAGCTTCTTCAAGATTCTCTCAGGTGGCTCTTCCCTCCTCAAACCTTCCCCGAAACCCTCAGCTGAAAGTGATACTTCCTTTCTCAACTTTTCCTAGAATATTTAGATGATTTTCTGAAGAGGTCAAGAGATAGCCCAGCATGCAAATAATTAACAGAGAAACTCCTGTCTTAGAAGAGGTCAAAGAAGATAACCTGAGACAGAAGTGATTAATAGAATTTTATATCCTTACTAGAAATTCCTCTCTTATTTACAAGTCTCTTAGAAACCTCTTTGATATACAAACATCTCTTTATCCCGAAGGAAGCAGAAAAGTCCTTTTCAAATACAAACTTTGTTTTATGACCTTGATTGTGTATAAAATGAATCTCCAAAATTCCATTCCTTGAATTAGGCTTTTCCCTGCCTTGTGCCCATCGACTTTGCTGCAGTGTCCCCTTTCAGGCAGTCTGGCCTTTCTCCCTGGAGGCCAATTGCCTGCCTATCCCTTTCCTAACCAATAAAGATTTTGTTTTAACACAGCACTGAGTAGTGAATTCATTCACTACACCCGGCCTTGGTACTTCAGGAAGGAGGAGGGACCGAGGTAATCAGACAACCAGAAAAGACTGACCCATCTCGGCTTAGAGCCTCAGTTTCGTCCTCATCATTTCTTTTTTGTTACTCTTGCCCTCTACCTTGTATTAAATTTATTTGTGAACATTTTATTTAGCCAATAAATTTACTTATTTAGACATTTAATTAAATTTCTTTATTTAATCCCCTTCTTTAATTGTAAACTCCTGAAGGGCAGGGGCTGAACTTTTTTTTTTTTTTATTTTATTTACAAAACATAGGCATGGATAATTTTTCAACACTGACCCTTGCAAAATCTTCTGTTTCAAATTTTCCCCTCCTTCCCTCCACCCTGTCTCCTAGATGGCAGGTAGTCCAATACATGTTAAATATGTTAAAATATATGTTAAATCCAATATATGCATACATATTTATACAATTATCTTGCTGCACAAGAAAAATTGGATCTAGAAAGATTAAAAAAAAACCTGAGAAGGAAAACATAAATGTAAGCAAACAACAAGAAAAAGAGTGAAAATGCTATGTTGTGGTCCACACTCAGTTCCCATAATCCTCTCTCTGGGTGTAGATGACTCTCTTCATCACTGAACAATTGGATCTGGTTTGAATTATCTCATTGTTGAAGAGACCCACCTCCATCAGAATTGATCATCATGTAGTCTTGTTGCCGTGTATAAGATCTCCTGTGAATCTTTTATATATCTGTAGCTTTAGTGTTTAGTCCAGTGCCTCATGAGGTAGGCAATTAGCATGAGTTTTTTAATTGAATGAGAAAACTCAAGCCTGCAGAAGTCGTTGCAACTCAACAAGTGACAAAGCTTATAGTAATTGAAGTAATAAGTAACAACATCAGGATCTGAACCTAGGTTTTCACAATCCTTATGGATCCTCTTTCCTATGAAAAAGATCTTTAAGGACTATGGAGATTTTGATATTTAACTTGAGGTAACTCTATTCTGTAAAAGAGGAGAAAAGACAATCAATTTCTTCTTATTTCTTTAGGCCAGAAACCCTGAGCTTTTTGCTTTTAAATTCAAAGTTATCATTAGTTTGCTTTTTGATGATTCTGTTATAATTAAAGTGCTAAATGAAATATATTTTATTTTATAAAAGTTCAAAACATAACTAAATTTTTTGAAAGAAAATTCATTTTGTTTTGAGAATTTGCTGAGATTTTAAAAAAATTTTTGTCTCTTGTTGCATCTTCATCCACATCATACTGGTTCAAGACTGTGTTCTGAGCCCTCTTCTCTTGTTTTTCTAATATTACTTCATGTCTATAAATTTATCACTAATGGCTCCAATGTTCATCATCTAAGCAGTTCCACTTCTCAGTTCTACTTGTCAAGCCCTAACCTCCCTCCTGACCTTGCATCTCCAATTGCCTATTAATTTAGGAATATCTCCAAGGACTAAGTTACATCAATTTATGCAGTACATTTTTTAAATCAATGAAGCTAAGAAAACAGAGGGAGTAGAATGAAAATTTTTATTTCAAATGGAAATTATAATATTTTTGCATGAATTGAGATGCCTGGTCCTTGTAGTGTTAAACATCTTCAAATTACATTTTCTGTAGAATTTTAAACTCATCATGTTTAACACTGAACCAATTTTCTTTCTTCTCAAACCCTCCCTTCTTCCTAACTTTCTTATCACTGTAGAGAGCACCACCACTCTTCCAATCTATACTTCCTAAAATGAAGGTCTGTCTCCTCATATCACACCCTACTTAATAAACCCCAATGGCTTCTATTACCCAGGATCAGATATGAAATTCTCTGGCTTTGAGAGCTCATAATAACTTGATCTCTTCCTGTCTATTCAGTCTTCTTACACCTTATTCCCCTCCCTATGTGTTATGATTGTTTCACTGGATTCCTTACTATTCCTCAAACATGATCAATGGGGTCTGTGACTTTTCTCACAATCTTGCAAAACTTAGCTACAAAGAATTTAGTCCTAGGTATGAAGTTAAGAAGTAACCTACAACAACGAAATGGAAAGCAATATATCAGAAAATGTAATTGCAAACTGTTGTGTGAATTCACATGAAATGAGTTTTAGGAGTCACATTTTCATTCTCTACCTCTAAGAGAATTTGATGGAAATCAAAAGCAAATTGGAAAAAATAGAAATAAAAAAATTCACATAGTTGACTTCTATCCTTTTATTCAATGATAAAAATTCAGAAAAATATTGGGAAAAAGTGAATGAAAATATTTCTAACCCTGATTCATCTTTATGTCTTATTCTTTACTGTTGCTCTTCCCTCTTCTACCTTCTTTGAAATAACTCTCCTTTATAACTCCCCGCTTATTTCCTTAGATAATTATGTTCTCCATCTGCTTCCTACTTTTTCTTGTTTGACTTTCTTAAAGTCATCTCCTTTTCAGTCCAAATCCCTTCATTTTTTAATGTGTGAAGATCTTTATGACAACATGTGTAACACCAATTATGTGCTTTTTATTGTGAGATGAATATAATATCTCTAGTAACATCTGAGGAATGGGATGGTATAGCAGACAAAGCAGATAATTACTGATCAGGAGAGAATTGGATTTGAATTCTGCCTTTGAAACTGATGGCTGTGTGAACTTGAATAAATCACTTCACCTCATTGTGCCTCAGTTTCCTTATTTGTAAATCAGGAATAATAAAATACCAACCTTACAGCCTTGTTGTGAGGATCAAATAACATGATGCTTGTGAAGCATGCTGCAATCTTTGAAAGGTTATGCCAAATGTCGACAGTATCTTGATTCCCAGGCAAGGACTAGGCTCTCCTTTGATTATTTTATAAGCCCATTCAGTATAGAGAGGGTTAAAGAATCTTTTGTGAGGATAATAATGTTTCTGAAGCTATGTCTACAATTCAGTTCATTTCAGTGGAAGACATTTAATATTAAATAAGCATAGTAAGTATAAAATTGAACCAAGGGGAGGAGGAAAAAAGGAAATTTGAGAATTTCTTTGTAGTCAGTGAGGGGAGGAGGCCAATTTCCCCTGGAGGGATTGACAGCAACTCATCAGCAAATCTCTTCATATAAAAACAAGGCAGATGTGCTGTCTTTGGCAACACATATACTAAAATTGGAATGAGACTGAATTTAGCAAGGTCCCTGTGTGAAGTGACAGGAAAATTCATAAAGCATTCTGTATTTTTCTTTTCTCCATTACTGGGGAGAAGGTTCCAATTGGAGGATTAAAAAGTGGAGGAGAAATATCAGAAAAAGAGTCAGATGTGTTTTAATAATTAAAAGGCCTCAATAATGTTTTTATTTTGTTTTAACTAGCTCAGAAATCTTTTGTGTTTTTTTTTCCATTGGAAACATTTCTATTTTATCATTTCCAAAAAATCTGTGATTTGAGCCATTTGGGCATTCCTTCACCAAGGAGAGGGCAGAAGCGTGAGCAGAGGAAGGCCAAAAAAGGTCATTATCTGGTGAAAAGATTCCCCAATGTGAATTAGGAGATAGTACTGGGAGGACAGTTTATTTCTTTTTTTTTTCTTTTTTCTTTCTTTCTTTTCTTTTTTATTAAAGCTTTTTATTTTCAAAACTATACATGGATAATTTTTCAACATTGACCCTTGTAAAACCTTGTGTTACAAATTTCCCTCCTTTCCCCTATCCCCTGCCCTAGATAGCAAGTAATCCAATATATGTTAAACATCTTAAAATATGCTAAATCCAACACATGAATATGTATTTGTACAACTATTGTACTGCACGAGAAAAATCATATCAAAAAGGGAAAAAATGCAAGCAAACAACAACAAAAAGAGAGAAAATTCTTTGTTGTGATCCACACTCAGTTCCCACAGTCTGAGAGTAAATGGCTCTCTTCATCACAAGATCATTGGAACTGGTCTCAATCATGTCATTGTTGAAAAGAGTTGTCACGGAGGGAAATCTATTTCAGTGCTCACTGATGGCCCTTTCTAGTCTAGCATAACCTGCTGATGTCCTGCCCCACAGAAATAGTCACTGAGAACATATTGTCTCCTCCATAACAAAATATATCATGGTAGGACTTAAGTGGAAATAAAAACTATTAAAAAGAAACAAAAAGCAGTGTCTGCTTTATCAGATCACTGCTAATAGTTGTGCTTCTCTCTGTCCAATTCCTGCCTGGTGTTCTCATAGACCCAATAACAACTGCTGGAATTTATGCATTTCAATGTTTACAAAGCATTTTACATGTTACATCATTTGAATCTCCCAGAAACCCAATGAGGCAAATGCTTTTGTTATCCCCTTTTTATAAATAAGAAAATAAGATAGAAAGAAATGAAACTATCTGCACAGGGCCACATAATTATTAAGAGTCTGAAGCTGTATTTGAATCTGATCCCCCTACATCACTTTGCTGATGTACAGCTTACTTTCACCTGAAGATTGCCAGCTAAGTCAAGCTTAGGGATTGGTTCTTGTGGTAAATTGCTGACAAGAAATGCTCACTTTTCTATAGTCAAGAGTGAGAAAAGGTCAGGCCTTAGAAGCACATTTTCTAAGATTCCCTTGAATCGTCTGTTTTTGGCTCAGGATTGCCTCCCTTGTGAGATCATGGGCTACTCTTGGAGAAGGGAGCATGGGGTATGGGAAATCACTGGATATTCCCACTATTTACAGATGAACACAGTTCAAGGGAGTCTCAACTACATGAAGATTATATCTTCCCAATTTACACACACAAATTTATCAAGTCTATTTGATGCAGTATTAGGGACCATTGGCTTGTTGTTGTCCTTCATTCTTGAAGAAGACCAAGGTCACTATGTTGAGGTCACAGTCCAGTTGTGTCTTACTGTGGCTGATCAGACTAATGTGAACTTGGAAGGCTCGACCACAAGTTGAGCACAAATGGTATATGTGAACCTTGGAGTGGAGATGGCTCTAATTTTTTTCATCTTACATTTCTTTTGAGCTACTGATATTCTGCTTTGTTCATAGAGTACAGCACCTTCTTTGAGGGCTATGGATCATTAGGGAAAACATACAAAGTTTACATAAATGGCTAGGCAGGAAAGAAACTTCCTAAAAGCTCTGTATAATAGAGATTCTCCAGGGCCACAGCTGACCTGATTACCTGATGTATGGCAACCATGTTATAAATAATTCCCTTCCTACTGTGCTAGAAGAAGTGGCCTTCTTCAATCAACAGATCAATAGCACAAGAGTCAGTTGCCTCTTTGGTAGGCTTTTATTTCTGGGCTGGTAATTGGTTTCCTGGGAGAAAATTGGTAAGTGAAAGTAGGAGCAGTTGGGCTACTATAAAGAAGTGTTTTTTAGTTTACCTGTGAGGCATTTGCTCCGTGAATGCATTGTCTGTGTTAAATAGTGGCCATGAGTCTCATCAAGTCTATTTATCACCACCTATGGTCATCAAACACACATACTCATCTATTTTTAACAGTATTACTGTGGCTATCATAATCATTTACGATCATCCTAGATATACAAAGGTTTGACTATTATCCTGTTGCCTGTTGTCCAGATGCCTTGAGTGAATTCTGACTTTGTATCCTGGTGCTTAGAGGTATATCTGGCACATAATTCGTGTTTAAGAAATGCTCATTGACTGGCTGTCACCTCATTGCCTTAATTTCTCTTTCTGGATTTCTAAATCTAGTATAGACTCACTTGGTTTGTCTGCATTTTCCCCTGGATTCCAGATTTATTGCCCATGCTACTCTTTGAAAATTGCCTAATTCTTTAAGTCTTGCCTGCCTGTTTGGAATTCTGATCCACTGCCTATTTGCACCTTTGATATTTGCACATTACCTCACCTGCTGACATGGATCCCCCAATTTGTACTCTAAAGGATACTTCAGCTCTTCTGTGCCGTTTCCTCATTTTGTACTGCTTGTGGTCCTCTTGCTGAGAGAAGCTGAGTAGCCTGCTTGAGAATGATATGTCATTGGTGTCTCCCTGCCAGCCATGAAGAGAGATGTGTACATATGGAGTTATCTTTTGTTGGAGGAAGACAAAATGCACAATTGTGGGAAAACTATTAGAAAAGAGAAGCATATGGAAAAATCAGCTAAGGAGAATCAGCCAGACTGGTTGAAGTAACTGTGTTCAGAGACAAGTGTGAATAAAATCCTTGGGTGAAGAGAGAGCCTGATTTTTTAATGAGCCTGCATGTTAGGATTACTAAGTGAGAACTGAGGTTGTCTGGATAGTTACAAGGTGAGAACTCAGGTTGACTTGATAGAGGGGGCAAGCTCATTGGCTGGGGTGGTTCTTCCCAGAAGCCCTTGCATTATCCCACGCCCATTCTCTGGGAGAATAAAAGAAGAGGACTCTCAGAGAAAGAGGAGACTCTGAATTGCATCAGGCTTGACGGAGCTCTCTGCAGGAAGGGAAGTCACTTCTTTGGACAAGAGTTAACAGCAACTGCCTGGAGACAACGGTTCATTACAGGAAGAAGAATCTGTCGGAGAGATTTGAGTAGAAGACACAGCAGATCTCTTCCCAGAGAGCGATCCAGCAGCTTCTGGAGACGGCAGCTCGTTACAATTGGCGTCCACACGTGGGGCAAGGACTTTTGCTTATCCTGACAAGAAGAGCTAGACCAGACCTTCGCAATTTGGCGCCCGAACAGGGACAGACACGGTCCTGATTCCAGTGGAAAAGCTTCCAATCTAGATCTCAGTCTCTCTGACCCAGAACCGTGAGTAACGAGGAAACTTTGTTAAAGATTAAGTGAGCGTGCTAATAGATAAATAAGGAACTTAACTTGTTAAGGGCTAAACCAGGAATCTCTTATAGCTGAAATGGGGCAGATGTTAGCTATATTCAATCCCTGGACCTCAGCCGACTCAACCTCAGCCCCAGACGCAACCTCAGCTCCATTCAGGAGTGGTACTATAGAGAGTATAATCAAGATAATTGAGGAGCAGAGTTTACTTGTAACCTGGGTACAGATTGCTAAACTCTTGGCTGCATTAAGACGTACATCCCCTTGGTTCTTAGAGGAAGAAAAGATAGATGTAGATAAATGGAAGCTAGTGGGATATGAAATGAAAGAATTTCAAGCAAAAAATGGGCCTCGTTCAATTTCTGCAGAAGTATTTTATATCTACAACATAGTTCAATTAGCCTTAAACTATCAAGCAAGTTGTAGGAGAAGGAAAAGTTCTAAAAATGAACAGAGGAGGAAGTGTGAGGAAAAAAGGAAAGATCAAGATCTTTCCCTAGAGCAAGAGGATTTAAATGAGGAATTATGGTATGATTCTCTTGAAGAAGCTTCAACCCTGCCTAGAGAACAGATTATTGACAGGCCCACATCAACCCCACCTTCAGAGATGGAGGAAGAAAGAGGGGAAGAGGCAGAAACACAAACAGAATTGCCTGTGAAGCAGCCTAAGCCTATGACAAGATTAGAAAAAGCATTGGTTAAAGCTAAGAGAGAAGGACAGGATATAAGTGATTTTATACATGCATATCCTGTGATTGAAGAGATTGATTCTGTAGGTAAAAAAAGGAGAAGATATGCACCTTTAGATTTGAATAAAATTAAGGATTTGAAAAAAGGTTGTACCCTTTATGGGGCTACATCAGCTTATGTCAAAATGTTACTAGATGGTTTGTCTTATGAAGTCCTAACCCCGAATGATTGGAAATCCATAGCAAGGACATGTCTGGAACCTGGAGAAAATTTATTATGGCTTGCGGAATTTCATGAATTATGTAAAATTCAAGTCAGATGCAATTTGGAAATAGGAGTTAACACACAATTCACTTTTGAGCACTTAGCTGGTGAAGGTCAGTATGGAGAGAATTCGGAACAGATTCATTATACCATGACAATATATGAACAAATTGCTAAGGCTGCAATAAAAGCTTGGGGTGTCCTTCCTGGACAGAAAGATCATGGAGAGGCTTTCACTAAAATACAGCAAGGTCCCAATGAACCTTTTGCAGATTTTGTGGGACGTTTGCAAACTGCTGTCAAAAGAACTATTGGAGAAAATTCAGCTACAGAAATAATGACCAGACATCTGGCTAAGGAAAATGCCAATGAGATTTGCAAAAGAATTATATGGGGATTAGACAAAGATGCTCCTTTAGAGGAGATCATAAGACGCTGTGCTACAGTGGGAACAAATGCTTTTTACACCCGGACTATGATGAATGTGGAAAGGCAGGGTCCCTCCTGGCAAGGGCCTTCTAGAGAAACTCGGCGATGTTTTCAATGTGGAAAAATTGGGCATCTAAGAGCTCAGTGTAGATATGGAGATACAGTGAGAAGACAGGGTGAGAGAAGACCTAAAACTCCATGTCCAAAATGTCACAAGGGCCTCCACTGGGCCTCCGAATGTAGATTGACCCAGGGAAATGACAGATGGGGCCCAGCTTCAGCCCCCCAAGTGGGGCATGATGGCAGCCGAGGTTACATCCAGAGAATTTTAAGACATGATCAATCAGCCAAAAGGCAATCAGATGGAAGAAAGGGATTGAAATTAGGAAAAATAGAGTTGTGTGCAGTAGAGACTACCGAGATACTCCCTGGAGAAGTGAAATCTGTTCCTGTTGAGCCTATGGATCCTTTGCCTCCAGGCACAGTAGGCTTGACCATTTCACCTTCTGAGAGTGCCTACAAAACAGTGTCCATCCATACACTGATGTGGGAGACTGGAGAATGTGTATCTAATATCCCAGTCACTAACACAGGCAGACAACGTGTGATTTATCAACCAGGAGAAGTAGTAGCATCAGCCTTATTGTTACGGACCCCTAATAAGCAATCTAGTGATAGTCGCCTAGATTTTGACTCCAATGAACAAAATCCAGGAATATATTGGACAGCAGCTGTGACAGCTGACCGACCTATGCTTACTATTTATATAAACGGAATACCATTTGAAGGATTGGTAGACACGGGTGCAGATCGTACAGTTATTAGAGGTGCCAATTGGCCCGGTCACTGGCCAAAGATTAAAGCAGACACCTATATGTCTGGGGTGGGAGGATCAATAGCAGCAGAAGTTAGTGCTAGGCCTTTGAGATGGGTATTTGAAGGAGAAACAGGAGCTTTTACTCCTTTTGTGGTTGAAAAAATCCCCATCAATCTGTGGGGAAGAGACATTTTACAGCAGATAGGATTACAAATAAGCACTTCGGCTTTTTAGGCAGGGCTGCTGTTGAAGGCCTACCTGCACTTTCACCAGTTCCTATTCAGTGGAAAACTGATTCACCAGTGTGGGTAGAACAGTGGCCCTTAAGAAGTGATAAAATTCAGGCCTTATTAGACATAGTGCAAGAACAACTTGACCAAGGACACTTGCGGCCTTCTCTAAGTCCTTGGAATTCCCCAGTATTTGTGGTGAAAAAGAAATCTGGAAAATGGAGGATGATAACTGATCTAAGAAGAGTAAATGAACAGATGGAAACTATGGGAACTCTTCAGCCTGGACTTCCATCTCCTACTCAGTTGCCAAGAGAATGGCCTCTATGGGTTATAGACATTAAGGATTGTTTCTATTCTATTCCTCTAGATAAGGAGGATATGAAAAGATTTGCTTTTTCAGTGCCTAGTGTTAATTTGGCTGAGCCTTATAAAAGATATGAATGGACAGTTTTGCCACAGGGAATGAAAAACAGCCCTACTATGTGCCAAATGTATGTTGCAGCTGCTCTTGCTCCAGTAAGAAAAGCCTTTCCAAAAGTAATATTGTTACATTATATGGATGATATTTTGGGATGTGCACCTGAGGAACAAATGTTAGAGGCATGTCTACAAAGGACCATGGAAACATTAAAGTACTACAAACTGCATATAGCTACAGAAAAAATTCAAAGACATGCTCCTTTTCAATATTTAGGATATGAAGTATATCCTAAGGTGCTTACAGTACAAAAACTCTCCTTAAGAACAGAGAAGCTAAACACCTTAAATGACTTCCAGAAATTGATAGGAGATATCCAATGGATGCGTCCCGTGCTAGGCTTGACTACCTGTCAATTGCAACCACTATATGATATTTTAAGGGGAGACAGTGCTTTAAATTCACCACGCCAGCTTACAAAAGAAGCACAAAAGGCTTTGAGAGAAGTTGAACTGGCTTTATCCAATGTGGTTGAAAGAGTCACTCAAAAACCCTTGGAAATATCAGTTTTTGCTACAAAAGAGGCACCCACAGCAGTCCTTCATCAAGGAGACAGAGTGATTGAGTGGGTGAACCTCCCAGCACAACCAGAACAAAGCCTTACACCTTACCCAGTGCTTGTGGCTAGGATTTTATTAAAAGCTATTAAGAGAGTAACACAATTATCTGGGATAAGTCCTGAAAAAATATACACATTCTATACTAACGCACAGATTAATGTATGCTGTGAGAACATCCCAGAATGGCAAATTTTATTGGCCACCGCTCCAAATTTTGCACATGGATCTCCATTAAAGATTACCCGGCTACTACATAATTGGCGATGGATTTTTGAAGAAAAGGTTTCTAAGGTTCCTCTTAAAGGACCAACAATCTTTACAGATGCCTCCAAAGAAAATATTTGTGCCATATACTCTCATGATTTAACCATAAAGAGAGTAATCAGGACTCCTTTTCAATCCACTCAACAGAATGAATTATTTGCTATCATGCTAGCTCTCACTTATTACCCAGGAGACGTAAATATAATTACTGATTCAGCCTATTCAGTAGGTGTAGTACAAAGAATTGCCACAGCCCAAATAAAATTTGCAGCCTCCAATATTTATCAGCTCTTTAAGGAACTTCAAGAGCAAGTGAGAAAACATCCAGGCAAGATTTATATCTTGCATGTCCACTCACATAGTGGACTTCCAGGTCCCATTTTTGATGGAAATTCAAAGGCAGATAGCCTTCTAACCATGTTAGCCAGTAGTCCTTTATTTCAGGAAGCACAAGAATCTCATTCTAAATATCATCAGGCTGCTCGAGCTTTACGTTTACAATTTGGAATCACAAGAGAGGAAGCTAGGAGCATAGTAAAAAGCTGTACAGCTTGTCTTCCTTTCCATGCTCCTACACTCCCTCCAGGGAAGAATCCTCGTGGTTTGAGACCCAATGAAATCTGGCAAATGGATGTGACCCATTATAAATCTTTTGGTCGTCTATCTTTTATTCATGTCGTGGTAGACACCTTTTCAGGATTCACATTTGCAATGCCAGCAGCAAAAGAGACAGCCCGAGTGGTCACTGAATTCCTTATACAAGCTTTTGCAATTATGGGTGTGCCACAAGCAATAAAAACAGACAATGGACCTGCATATACGTCCAAACATTTTACACACTTTTGTGCACAGTATAAGATTTTACATACCACGGGCATACCCTTTAATCCTCAAGGGCAGGCAATAGTAGAGAGAAGAAACAGAGATATTAAGACACTCCTCCAAAAACAAAAGAAAGGGGGAGCCACAGGTAACCCTAGAGAACTTCTAAATTTAGTTCTCTATACCATTAATTTTCTAATTTTTGACAAAGATGCACTGGCTCCAGCAGACAGGTTTTATAACCCACCAGAAGGGCAGTGTCCAGTGCGAGCAGCTCCACTGTCCTTAGATAATCGCCAGGTGATGTGGAGAGATCCAGAAAGTGGTGAATGGAAGGGACCAGATAGGTTAACTGCCTGGGGGAGAGGGTTTGCTTGTATTTCTTCAGCAGGAGAAGGAATCAGATGGGTGCCAACGAGTCATATTCGCCTTGTCCACCAGAGAGAGACAGAAAAAGAGAAAGACCTCAAAATAAAGGAGAAGATCTAAGAAACATCTGACACTGAAAGATCATGGATAATAAGAAGACTGTTAAAGAACTTTAAAAACCAGCAGGAATCATTGGACTTCCTCACACAAGATGAGACTAATGGACAATGGACTTATGGACATTTATAAATTTTCAATTTATGATTATTTGATTATGATTATGTTATATACTTCTAGCATGTGTTATGTTACTATGTTACTATGTGCTTATGTAATTTATGTAATTATCTGTAATACTTCCCATATTGATGGATTTATGTTTCAAGGTCATGACTGTCCTATGTTCTAAATCAAAAGAAAGGGGGAGATGTTAGGATTACTAAGTGAGAACTGAGGTTGTCTGGATAGTTACAAGGTGAGAACTCAGGTTGACTTGATAGAGGGGGCAAGCTCATTGGCTGGGGTGGTTCTTCCCAGAAGCCCTTGCATTATCCCACGCCCATTCTCTGGGAGAATAAAAGAAGAGGACTCTCAGAGAAAGAGGAGACTCTGAATTGCATCAGGCTTGACGGAGCTCTCTGCAGGAAGGGAAGTCACTTCTTTGGACAAGAGTTAACAGCAACTGCCTGGAGACAACGGTTCATTACAGGAAGAAGAATCTGTCGGAGAGATTTGAGTAGAAGACACAGCAGATCTCTTCCCAGAGAGCGATCCAGCAGCTTCTGGAGACGGCAGCTCGTTACACCTGCAAGTGATGGATTGTCCTCTGGAGAAGCCTTTCCTTCCAAGAGGAAAAAAAATATAATTGGAAATTATAGATTGTTCTCTGCACTCCTCAGAATTGGATGTAAGCTCTGAGCCAGCCAAACTTTATTAAAGTTTCTAGTGACCTGGACTAGATGCTGAGTGAGTGGGGTTATAGATTTCTAATTTGCTTTGTCTCATTAAAGTGTATTCATAAAGCTTAGAAATTATCGAATCAATGGAAGTTTGTTTCTAAATTCCCATTATCTTTTAGCTTCATGATCTTTTTATTACTTTAATATTTATTCCTAATTAATCATGTAACATTACATATCTTATTTTCTTCTTTCCTCTACTCTTCTCTTTTAAAAGTATTTATTTCCTCCTGCCTTCACATGATATTGATATAATGGACTCATCAGAACCATTATCTAAATATTAAAATATGATATCATGACCACAGCAAAAGTTGAACACCTTCAAGATTTTCTCATCTTAAAACTGGAAATCCAAGTCTTTGAAAGACTTAGGTGATGGTTTCTAATCTCCTGTAGCATAACTCCTATTTCATGATGTCATACTTGTCTCACTGAAAAATATTCTTCATCATAAAACCATCACACGCAATTCTGCCCAACTTGACATAGAAGGCAGCCTCTGCTGAGTAAATGTTCTGGAATAAACCTCACTGAGAGAATAAATCACCTCTCATGCTGCAGTCCCTTCAGGTGAGGGTTGAGGTCATTGCAAGAGGCATAACAAATAGCCAACATAATGTACCAAACTAATAGATTCTATAAGGAAAACTAAATGGAAGATTTTTTCTTGTCTATGAGGCAACTCTAGCCTCAAAGCCAGTGGAACCAGTGTCATTATAGATGTAGCTGAATCAATAAAACTTTTTCATTCATTTCTTTTTCATTTCACACACACAAAAAATACCCATTTTAACTAACAGAAAGGTAAGCAGATATTATCCAGGGCAATTTTTCACGCTCACATGGATTACATTCTGAGACACACTGCTCTTCTAAATAGCCCAGGTTCTTTTTTTTTTCCCCTGCTCCAGCAATGTATTCAATTCTCTTTCAGCAGCATGAATTCATCTGGAAATCTATGACAATCAATTAAGTAAATGAGAAAATAGAATGCTTGTAATTATGATAATCAAGCCATATGAAACCCACCCTCCCCATTCTAATACCCACACAACTTTAAGCAATATATTAATTAAACCTTGGGTAATTGTTACAATTAGAATCAGGCTTTTATATTTTTTTGAAAGTGTCTGAAAGGAAAAGGAAATTTCTCTAAAATATATGTGGCTGACAGGTTTTTTTTTAATACAATTCATCTTAATTTTTATGTTGTCTTTTCTCTGGCATCATAGAAACGACACTAGTATACTTATCGATGCTATTCTTCAATCAAGGTATTTCCCCATTTCTTCATCAGGCATTCCTTTTTTGAAGAAGTGTAAATGAAATTTTAAATCATGACATTTCCAAAAGGGAGTGAATGTAAGTATTTGGCTATACTGAGGAGATTTTTGTGCCTTGAATACTTTTGCTTAGTGTGAAGGTGGTTAGGATTCATAGTTCCATTTCCAATAAGAATAAGGGCACTCAGCACTGACCCAGCAAGCGCAGGAACATAGCTCCCTTTTCTTAAATAGCTATCAACTCTCCACCCAGAAACAAAGGCACCTGCACTTTCTTGACAATTATAAATGTCTATGCAAATATCTGATCACAATATAGCATTATAAAGACTTCAGGTAAAAGAAATACAAGAAGGGCCAACTTCACTTGAAATGTGTCTGTATTTTAAACACCCTGAACTCTCTAAGCATTTTATTAACTCAATATTTTCTATGGAGAATAGAAAAATTATCTCCATTTCTAGCTGTGGAAAGGTTCTGCAGTCATCAAGGCCAAAAAGGGCTCAGAAAAAAGATTCAGATTTTCTGTCTATCATAGACCAACATTTGGTTCACTAGACCAAATGCTCTTGAAGTTAATTTTCCCTGAATGCGCTGAGGTCATATTGAAATTTTCAGGAGCAATGAACAATTTGGTGGCTTATTTTGGTTTCAGAGCTATTACACATATTGAGGTTGTTGTTTGGGGGAGGTCAATGATGAATTGTAAAATGTCTGTTTATTTTAACACTGAAAATTGCTGGTATTTCATAGAAGAGAGTCAGAAAAGAAGCAGATAAAGTAAAAATATGTTCTCCTTCTGTTTATTTTTCCCAATGGTTAAAAAATCAGCTTTTATGGAACAATAATCTTCCTCATAACAGATGAGCCTATACATTAGCATCGTGCTTTCCAGTCAATGGAGAGTTTACATTTCAAGAAGAAGGTGAAGAAACCAACTGTACACACACACCTTCGGCTTCAATTGGTCTTTTTTTGTTTGTTTTTTGACATTAATACAAAAAATAGTATTCTGATTAGCAGCTCAACTAGCAACCCCACGTAAACCTAAATAATACTTTAAACCCAAAGAGTGCACTTTTACGGACACTTACTTTTGATGAAACAATATATACAATTTTGACAAATAAATACATAAATACATCCATTCATATATAATGATACACCTAAATGTCAATTTTTATTAACAAGCTTCTCTAATAAATTGCTTCTTTCATTCACAAGTTGCTTTTTGTTTATAAAAACCATTTCCCCCTTTACAGCAGAAATTAGAGTTAATTCCCCCACTGAAATCACATATTATGAAAGATAGAAAATCAATCCCAGGTGCTTTGGGTTAAATAATCCACTGTCCTTTGATAGGAAAAATTTTATTGAAAAAGTCTTCCCCTCACCCCTCTGCAAAGGGGTATTTCCCTTCACCCCACCCCCACACCCCCCCACAACATATCCATCCAATAGGCTAGAGTGGTTGAAATTCCATCCAAAGTAAACAGGAGCTTCCTCCGATTTTTGACTTCAGTGATTTCTACAGCTCCAGTATTATATTCAAATTGGCATTTGCCGTGTTATAGGAAAAGAATAGAAAACCTTGCAACTTTATATCTAAAGAAAACTGAAAGGCTCATTTGAAAAAGGAACATTAAGAATGCGGACAATGAGTTGGGATACATCATCCTGTGCAAAAGCAACACTGTAGATGGGAGGTATGAGAAGCAGGTTATCAGACAAAAACTGACTGCACGACCCTGTGGAGGCTGCTACCTGCGATTATGTTTTAAATCTGAGAAAAGGGTTGGGATAGGGATAAGGATAGGGGTGGGGAAAGAATGGCATAGGAGGTAGAATAAGGAGAGGGGTTGGATCTGTGATTGTGTTGGTGGAGGGAACTCCTTGGTGAAGAAAGTCTATTACTAAGGCAGGTCAGAACTTTTACTGAAACTAAGAGTCTCAGTTTTGGCTTAGTCACTGAGAGGTGACTTAACATACAGCCAGTATATGCTAAAAACTAGCCTGAAACCCTTGTGTAACTGATTCTGAAGCCAGATTTCTATCCATTACTCTTTAAAAAAGACAAAAGATTAAAAAAAAAACTTTCTAAGGGCTGCCCAAGTGATTGGAGTCTTGATATGGCCAGTATTAGAAAATTAACAGAAATAGGAAGTTAGAGGCTTTTCTTGATCACCTAACATAAAAAAAAAAAATCCAAACATTCAAAAATAGAGGGCAAACATGCTTTAATTAAGGCTACAGAACCACGGGACAAAGCGAGTAGCTCAAACAAGCCCCATGCAGAGCCAAATGCTACCCAGCAGGCAGGCTCCCACCTCTATATGTACAATTGAAGAGAGATGATTCCTTTAAAATATATACACATGGTCTTTGATGGATATTTACACGTTTGTCCTCTGTGCATTATACACCTTTTTTTTAAAAATGAGGATTTAAAGAAGTTTCCAAAATAATAACATTGTTTTTGATTTGTTTTTTTTTTGTTCCATTTTATGCCAGAAAGGTTTATTCATAATATGTATATATTTGTAATATATACATAAGAAACATATATATGTATATGTATATATACATACATACATACATACATACATATATATATATATATATATAATGTCATGCTCATAATGTGTAGTTCCTTGATATTAAGAGTTGTTGGCTGGGCATTGGACAGATACAAGGCAATTGTACAACCCAATTCAACTGTTTAACAATTTAATAGATATTAAACACAAATATATGCTATATTTTGAATATCAGGAAGATATTATTGGGTTGAGAACTGGCAAAAATTACGAACTGGCAAAAATTACTGGACAAAGGAGCTGACTGATTTTGTGGGGTCCAATTTCTCCCCAATTTTTCTAATGTTTTTATTGTATCATTTAAACTGAAATAAGCTATATGACTCTAAACACATGTTCACATATGTTGGTGGATAGACATACATGTGTGTATATAGATGCAATGCATGTATATACCTGTGTATGTACATATGCATATATGTGTGTATGTGTTAAGAGAAGGGTTGACTAATTAGATGCTGGGTCTTAATGTCTCTGGGTGATGTGAGACTTAAAGAACTTCCAGGGGACTGAAACAATTCAACCAATCAAAATAGGAAAAACAAAAATAAAGTACTGTCTTCATATCGCTGATCATAAGCAAAACTTCCCAAATGGATGCTGCATTATCATCAGTGTTTGGTTTGTCATTTATTTTGCTGTGTTTATTCTTCTTTCTAGAAAGGTGAGTGGGAAAGTGAGTTAATTTTCCCTATTCTCAAATCCCAGAGAAGCTTTAATTCAAATGATGGTGGAGATCTCAAGTTGCATATTTCTCTAAGCAACTCAGCTTATTCTAACATTCAAAAAGGCAGAAACTTTTGCCCAAAATATGCTGTCTGCCCCCAACTTTTGGAAGATACATTATCCATCAGCACAGAGGGATAATAATATTCAACACGTGGAAATAATGATTTATTAAGTGATGCCAGAGGGAACATAGTTAAAGGTCCCAAAGGTGCTTTGTGGACCCTTTTCTCAGTTTGCTAAAGAGGACCCCTTTCCATAATAGTGTAATTAAAGACAGAAAATAAAATATGTATACTTTAACATATTTAATATGTATTGGTCTACCTGCCATCTGGGGGAGGGGATGGGGGGGAAGGAGGGGAAAAATTGGAACAAAAGATTTTGCAATTGTCAATGCAGAAAAATTGCCTATGTATATATCTTGTAAATAAAAAGCTATAATAATAAAAAAACAGCTTTTCAAAAAAAAAAGAAGATAAAATATATAGCAATACAAAGGAAATCAATTATATTTAAATAGTTATCAAAACTTTTTTTTAAAGTTCATGGATTCCAGGTTAAGAACTCTTGATCTAATTTAGACTAGAGAGAAGTAAATGTTTTAATGATTTATGATCCATAAAGATCAATAATCAAGATTAATTATAATGAATTTTATATCAACACATGTGGTATATGACCGATGATAACTATTAGTTTGCTTTTGGGGGTAGGGGTGGAAACTGGATCCATGATTTAAATCTGAATAAGAACTTCTCAATGTAGAAACTTTCTGCACCAATACAAATCTGACATTGTAGAGTTAAAACACTTGAAGCACTGAGAGAATAAGTGATTTACCTACAGTGTTAGAAGTGGGACAGGAATCCAGTCTTCCTAATTTCAATATTAGCCCTCTAGAAACTATGCCTCCACTGTTTCTCATTATTACTTCCTGGTTACTGGGAGTATAGCAATAATAATAATAATATAACAACAATAATACTTTGCACATACATAGCACCTTTCAGCTGAGGATTTTAGGTACTTAGCAAACATGAATTAAAATTCACAGCATCTGGGAGGTAGGATTTTTTTTTATTTTTATTTTTTTAGTAATTACCATTTTGCAAATGAATAAATTGAGGCACACTGAGGTTTCCATCATTTGCTCCTTTGACATTATGAGTCTTGTGGCAGGCTTACCTACCCTCACTGCAAATCTCTTATACCTCTGCCCCTGAGAAGACCTCAGTGCTAATGCATTACATGTAATACTGACATTCAACTGTACTGAAGTATGCACTGCACTCATGGTGTGTAGTAACCAGATTTGGTGCCCATTCACCATTTTCTTATTTATTAGCAGAGCGCCTTAGCTGATTCTTGGGCTCTAATTCTTTTCGTGCTTTCAGAATCTGCTATCTTTGCACCGTTATGTAGTATTCTTCTTGGCCACATATCTACTTTATTTCCTTCTTTGGAACCTGTGCCCACATGACCTACAAACTCCAAGTGTACCACTCAGTGATTTTGCATACTGGGTAGAGGCAGGTAAAGTTACATTTGGCAATTTTCCTTGGAGGCACAATCTTATGTTTGTTCTGAAAGAACTAAGAATAAATCTTCTATTTATTTTGTTAAATAGCATTCTATATATATTCCACCTGCTGCCCATCACGTGTTTAATCCTTGGATGAAAAATAAAATTGTTTCCTGAACTTATAGAACATCGGATTCTCAAGTTCAAATTCCCACACATCCAACTCCTGTCTTCCTGCCAATACTAAGTTATTTTTGGGAGTGGAATTGTATATATCACACATTTTACATGCCAATATATGGAAAAACCAATGTAAATATCACACAAAATTACTCCCAGTCACTGTGTCTTGACTCTTATTTCTAAATGAGTTTTTAAATAAACTTATTTTGTCTTTGAAGGAATGAAATGAAGGTATTTTGAGGTGATTTTCCTTCCCTCAAAACCAGATTTCCAACTCAGATAACAGACTAGCTAGCTGGGTATTATTCAGCCAGTTTCTCCTTTTGGGTGCACAGATTTGGGAGCTGCTTCTTGAGTTAATCAGCAATGCCCTATGCCCTGAGGTTAGCATCTGGCACTTTTAACTTGTGTAATATTTATATAATGAGAATGTGACATTTGTAAACTGGTGATCAAAGAAAGGAACTAAGACATGAGGGGAGGTGGAGGGAAATTACTTTTTTTTTTTTTTGCTAACTCCTTCACAAGTCATTCCCCATAGTTACAGGTGTAAACTACTAGTTATTTAGGCTCTCAAATTGAAAAGAAGAAAAAAAGGGAAGGAAGGAAAGAAGAAAGGAAAAAAGGAAGGAAAGAAGTAGATAAGAAGGAAGAAAAAAAAGACAGATAGACAGAAAGAAAAAAAAATAAAGAGAAAATAAAAGACATTTACATCTGTACAAATCTTAACACCGGAGATGTTTCTTGCTTGACATGTCATTCCAGATCCTGTGCATTTCTTCTGGTGTGATTTGATGCACAGTAATAACTCGGCGATATCTACACAAGCTATAGGCCATTTTCCAGTGATTAAAGCCACTGTTTTGGAAAGGGTGAATGCCCAACTTCCGAAGACACAGTCCCACATACACATCCTCCAGATGAAGCAGTCTTGTGTGGAGTGAGGTCTTGTAAATGAGTTCTGCCACATCGGCTGAAAAGATATAGCCGGTCCCTGAGCAGAACGGCGGGTAATTGCTGTCTGGGTACAAATCTCTGGGCATGTACCACTTACTGCGGACATCCCGGATCGGTCCTCCATTGATGACATAGCCAGTGAAGTATCTTCTCCTTGGTTTGGTGTTGGGTTTTAGTAGTTTATAGATGAGATTATCCATGTTTACAAAAATGTCACTATCTGTTTTCATGACATACTTGGCTTTTGAGCAGAAAGTGGCAACCCATCTCATCCCCATTAAAGTTTTTAGGGTGAGGTTATGGTATGAGTCAATGAAGTCCTCCACGATGATGTCATGGAAAATTTGGCTTTCTTGTTCCACCATCTGATTTAGAACAGGATCGGCATTCTTCCCTAGGAGAAAGAGAGTGGCGATTTTGATCCCCTTAAAGTTGTTTTCATCTCCCCACGTCTCTCGGATAGCCTGCCGGGCATCAAATTCCTTGTGTGTGGTACTAATGAGGATGACGAGAAAG
Organism: Sminthopsis crassicaudata; assembly: GCF_048593235.1. NCBI lineage: Eukaryota > Metazoa > Chordata > Mammalia > Dasyuromorphia > Dasyuridae > Sminthopsis > Sminthopsis crassicaudata. The sequence goes on from NC_133619.1 coordinate 445,339,635, forward strand.
GGGGTGCTTTTCTCACATTTCTTAGGCTCATTTATGAGAAACTCAAATGCATGTGGGTTTATAGGTCGAGTTCTTATATTACCAAAGGTAACGTTCTTCCTGGCCGCAGCAACATTAGTAAACGGCCGAGAGCCGGAGTAGGAAGAAGTAGGACGAGTTATACTTAGGTACCAAAGAGCACTGGCCCAGCACACGACTGTCAAAACATAGAGACATGAGACCTTTGAAGCCATTGTCTTTGCAGCTCTTCTATGCAGTATATTGAATAAATAGCCTTCTTACCATTAACATCTCTCTGTCCTGCAAAGGCAGCATATTACTTGAAAATCTTAAAGTTCGATAAATACAAGTTACTGTGAGATTGTTCATAGGTGTCAGTAGCAGGCTTGTCACTCTACTTTCTTCCACCCTGTGATGATGGGTTCCATGTCTTTATAAGTCTTCCTCTTAATTCTGCAAAATGCAAGAAAGCATTGTTTGTTAAACCTGTTTACATGTTTTGACATTTCAATTCAGTATTATTAAGAATCATGAAGATTTTATGGTTTATAACGCTCTCCCGTTTAGGGCATGAGAAAGTCACTTGATCTCTACTTGCCTTGGTTTCCTCATCTGTACAATGGGGAGGAAAGGTGGTAGCATCTATTTCCCAAAATTGTTGTAAGGAGCAAATCAAACAATAAACAGACAGCTAGGTTGTATGGTAGAGTGCTAGATCTAGAGGCATAGACCTGAATTCAAATACTGCCTCAGATACTATGAATAATAATAGATTCCTACAAGTTGTTATAAGGATTTAAAAAAATAATATTTGTAAAGTACTTGGCCCATGGTGGCTACTGCATAAATGTCGAGAAGGGTTCAAACATTGCTTCTGGCACATACAAGATCTGTCACACTGGTCATGTCACTTAATATTTTGAGCACTCTAGGCAATGCCAAGACTATAAGTTGATGAAAAAGTACCAACCTTTTGCATTGTAAAAGATTAATATTTTTTTCACATGAGAATTCTATGGGCAACTACTTAGGGCTAGTCCTGGAGCCAGAAAGATTGCCTTAAAGTGAATGTAAATAGCAATTGTTGCTATTTTGGCCAGAATTCTAAGGGTTTGGCCAGAAATTCTCCCAGGTTGGTTCTCTTTTTTAAAAATTTTGTCTAGGTAAAAAAGGCCATTCCCCCCCCCCAAATTTTACCTAGCCTAACTGCAGAATGGCATTGCTTCAGCCAAACTGAGACCTTTACAACACCTTAGCTTAAAAAGTTAAGTTCCTCCACTGCAATCCTGATTTATATCTTGTCCACTGGACCCAGATGGCACTAGAGGAGAAAGTAAGGCTGATGACTTTGCACAGTCCTCCCAAACTTAAATCCAATACACTTTCATATCATGGCCATCATCTCCCTCCACGTCATAGTCTTCTTCTAGAATGAAGAACAAACAACCACCACCAGTGAAATTACAAATCCAATCCCTATTCTTTCTTCTATTTTCCTAATTACTCATTATTCTTGAAGGAAACAGATATGTTTATAGCTGTATGAGTAGGAAGAGACCTTAGAAGTCAACATCATTTCAAAAATGAGGAAACTGGGGCCACAGAAGTATAATCAAAGATGAACTGAAGCCAGCTGATTTACAAAAGCTTTAAATTGTCATTGTGAGCATTTATATCTCCCAAATGGTAAATGCTACATATTAGACCTCGATCCTTTGTTTTGTTGTTTTTCTAGGCTAAGGAATGTAATTGAGAAATGTTAATAATTTAGATTAAATTTGAAAGTTTGTCTTGTGTACACTTTTTTGAGAGTCTATCACTACATATTTAACAGTACATCCCTTAGATGTAGTAATTCCCATAAAGTCACAAAGATAGCAATCCAAATCCTATGTCTCTAGACACAACATTCTTTGCACTTCATCCTTCTGCCACCTCATATTCAATTGACATTTAGATTTCAATTTAATATTGTTTTTGTTGTTGTTGTTCTGTCAGATGGGGTGATTAATCCATGTTCCAATTAGGAAGTATCAGAAATGAAATTCAAACCCAGAAGTGGAAGACAAATTCTCTCATTTCCAAGTCCAGTATTCTTTCCACACAATTTGAGTCATTTAACCCTTTTTGCCGCAGTTTCCTTATCTGTAAAATGGGCTGGAGTAAGAAATGTCAAATCACTCCAGTTCTTTCAGAGAAAACCCTGAAAGGAAGTCATGAAGAGAGGGGAATGAAAATGACTAAACAACATCAAAAGTAATACCTCCCAATACTCCTCCCTTCTCTCTCAACACCTACCTTATTTTAAAGCATTTTTCCTTATATTATATGGAAATTCACCATTTGTCCACTGTTATCCACTGCTCCTATTTATTTTACTTTTCAAAATCTTATTAAAGCTTTTTATTTTCAAAATATGTGCATGGATAATTTTTCAACATTGACTCTTGCAAAACCTTGTGGTCTAAAATTCCCTCCTTTCTCCCAACCTTCTCCCCTAGATGGAAACTAATCCAATATATGTTAAACATGTCAACACCTACTCTTGATTTCTAGTTCTCCTCTCTCCCTCCTTTTCTCCGTCTCTCCCTCCCTCCTTCTTTCCTTCCCTCCCTCCCTCTGTCTCTTTGTGTCTGTGTCTGTCTGTCTGTCTGTCTGTCTGTCTCTCTCTCTCACACACACACACACACACACACACACACACACACACACACACACACACACACACACACACTCTACTGTTTGTTTTCTCATATGCTGAAACCATTCCCTAATCCCTGTGGTAATTATTTCTGTTGCCAGTTCAGAGCTTCAGTGATATATATCCAGGTGAAATCACACTAGTCCTTGCTAATTGTTTGCTTCCTTAGAACTCACTTACCTATAAATACAGTAGGATTCTAGAAAATGAGATTTTTGAATTTGGGGGACACTAATTCAAGGGGAAGTGATGAGTATTTCGATTAGTATTCAAATGAGAAAAGTTGGTTTAGGAACTCCTGGTTCTTTCTTAGAACTCCCAACTTCTAGCATGCCATTTTTAAAGGTAGGCTAGGTTGCAAAGTTCACTCATGTAAAAAATTGTCTCTGGCTTCCTTGTTAGAGCATACTGCAGTGGTCCTGGTAGTCAGAGATAGGAGATAATGGATGTGAATTTCAACAAACTCAGCTTTAGAATAAACTATGCACTTCAATGTATGCATTGTATTGAAAGAATTTAACTGAAGTTATGGATGGAGACTCATGTTCCTAAGCACAATCATCATAATAAAATAAGAAGACAGGGATGAATAAAAGCAGAGTCAATAGACACCATGTTGTCTAAGCCAAGAGCGGAATGTGAATATATGAGCCATAGGAGGGAGGCCAGCAATAGCTCATTGTAGTTATGATTCTTCTTAAATGAACATTAGAATAGCTCCTAGCAGCATGACTCTGAATATAGCGAGGGCTCCAGCTGACCTGTAGTAAACACTGTCCAAATCTAGGCCCTAGTATTGCCAAACTCCTAGTGGAAAAATTGAGGGGAAGCAGATGAAAAAGAATGTGGTTTGCTGTATTCTTTGAAATATCCAAAAAGAAACAAAGGATGCTTTGGAAATCTAAGGTTTGGAGACTCAATTCAAGATTCCATGCTCTTATTTTAAGGACATTCTTTCTGCCCCTATAGGGTTGGAAAGAAATTCCATGAGGGATTCCAGAATCCCCGTCCCCCTCACTTCAACTCTATTCCAATTGTTCTCCTTTTCCATACCCTGTGTTATAGGTTCACTTACTTCTCCCTCTTATCCCATTGGAACCCATTAGCATCATTACTTGCATATGTTCCCAGCCATCTTTTCCTGGTCTCTGATCAATATAATAGTAATCTCTCACAATTTCAAAAAGAAGGCTCTTACATGTAACCAAAATAAGATATTTTACTTTTCTTCACTAAAGGAATAGAAGGGGGTCCTCATTAGATTGGGGCTTTGGGGTTATGGCCTTGCTCCTTTATCCTATTCCTTTTGTTCTTCAGCTTTGTGCCTAGACAGTTTTTTCTTTAAATGTTTTTAGATTGTCTTATAAAGCTGATAGCTGGAAAAGAGGACCTTAGCTGCTATTCTGTGCTTTCTCCCTACCTATGTTTTGTTTGAGTGATGCTTACCCAAAGGAAAATGTATTTGCAAAAACATTCTTTAACTGTTTGTATACAAGTTATACACAGTCAGTGTGAATAATGAATCCCCTGAAATGGTTGCATTATTCAAATTTGCTCCACATGTTTCCATTGGGCAGCAGGCAATAATCATATTTTATATAATTGTAACTTCAAATAATGTGAATTTGAATATATAAGACTACTGCATTGGGGATTCATTATTTACAGGAATCCTGATTTAACTGACTTTACTAGTTTTCCAGGGTGCAGCTCCAAGCTGGAGAGAGGGGGGATATGAGGAGGGGGATAAAGATGCTATTCCTCAAAGTATTTCTCAGGAAAAATTTTCTATCTTTTACAGAGATGTGGAAATCCTGAGTTAGGGGAAGGAGAATCCAGATGTATGGAACTTATAGGAAAATTGGAAATGACTAGATACAGAGAAAGTTCTGGGATTAAAAAAGTTCAAAAGTCTGTGATCTAGTAGAGTGCCATGATATTCATTCTTTATAAAGTATAGAACTGAGAATTAGCCCAGTACACCTCATCTGATCTGAATAGAGACATGCATACCTATTCTGCATTGATTCTGAACTCAATGCAATGCTCTCTAAATATTGTTTAAGACATTAGGTGTGATATTATTTGTGACTTACACCATTAATTTATGCATTGCTCACTCAGTGTAGTCCCTTCAAAATAAATTAAAGGCGTTGGAGAGAATGCAAACCTGGAGTCAGGAAGATTCCTCTTCCTGAGTTCAAATCTAGCCTCAGACATTGACTCAGATACCAGTTAAGTCATTTAATTCTATTTGCCTCTTTCTTCACCTATAAAATGAGCTGGAAAAATGAAATGGCAAACCACTCCAGTATCTTTGCCAAGAAAACACCAAAAATGGGGTCCCCCAAATCTCATATAACTGAACAACAATAATAAAATAGCCTGTTCTTTGGAGAAGCAACATATGAGATTCATAATACTTTGAAATTAGGTCTTTAAGTTAGTCTTTTAATAAATGTTTAACAGAAAACATAGACTACCATCTGGATAAGGTATGAATTCTCTAGGTAAAGTGTGAACTCTACTGCCCAGGCCCCATTGTCCCATCTATGAGACCTTTGTTCTAACACTGAGTTCAGTTCAATTCAAAAAGTATCAATTAAATTCTTTGGGCAAAGTGCATAAAAGGAGGATATAAAGTCTGAAAATAAAATCAGGTCTTACTCTCAGGGAATTTATATTCTACTGTGAAAAACATTATTTAAACACAAATAAATTGAGTATAATTTGGACCAATTATATTAATTAATCATCAATTATATAAATCCCACTGATAAGTAGTAGAAAGCAGCTGAAATCTTCCTGTTGTAGAAACTTAGAGGAAACTGAGGAGTTTAAGCAAGTCCTTGGAAAGAAGATACTTCCGAAGAGAGGAAACTTACTTATGTATGAGACTACTGGGAGGGGAAGGAGGGGAAAGGGACACATCAGTGCTGCTCCAGCTCAGGTCTCAGACACTACCTAGATGTGTGACCATCACAACCTCCACTTGCCTCTGTTTTCTCATCTATAAAATGGGGGTAATAATAGCACCTAATGCTTAGGGTTGTTGTAACAATTAGATAAAGTAATATTTGTAAAGTATTTGACAAACCTTAGAATGATACATAAATTCCAATTGTTATTATCATCATCATAATCACTATTATTATTTTAGAAGATCTGATCACCTTCTTCTCCCAATATCTACTAATTCTTTCCCTCTGTTATTTCCTTTTTAGTTTGTACATTGTTATTCCCCCCTTTAGATTTTGAGCTCTTCTAGGGCTAGCGTCCTCTTTCACCTTTTTTGGTATTCTCAGCACTTAGTAAAGAGCATGGCATATATAGACCTCTAATAAATGGACAAGGATTTACTGGATTGGACTAAGGCACTGCTGAACTGTTTCCATTCAGAAGTAAGAAAGATGGTGCCATATTTTAACTCTTCTTCAATTCCTTAGTGTGGAGGCAGAAGGTGTTTGCAAAGCTTATCTTTCCTCTACAGTTATCTTTATGATTTTTGTTTAGATGTTTGAATCCATTGTTTATATGAAATGCCTGTTCTTCTGTTTCTGATTGTAGGATTCATTATCGGTAAATGAAAGGCAAAGAATGAGGTACATTGAATAACTTATGCTATTCAGACACAACAATAAAGCAGAGATTTGAACCTCGATCCAAAGTGTTAGATTTTCACCTCTCCTCCAAAGGAGAGAATGCCAGTCAATGATTGGTTGATATTCAGTAAAACTGCAAAATAGAGAGAAACCATTGGACACAGACTGGAAGAGACAATGTGTAAGAGGCAGATTTTGGACAAATTTGGATTCTCTTTGGAAACTGGTCCTAGTAATAGCTGGTCCTAGAATAGGGAAGGAAGATGAATGGAGTGTGTGGAGGACTTTGTGGTTCCCTTCTGGACTCAATTTGAGTTTTTGTGGCAAAGATACTGGAGTGGCTTGCCATTTCATTCTCCAACTCATTTTACAGAGGGGGAAACTGAGGCAAACAAAGTTAAGGGACTTGCCCAGGGTCACATAGCTAGTAAGTGTCTGAGGCCAGAACTGAACCCAGTAAGATAAGTCTTTCAGTTATCAGTGATGAATTCTACAACGAGAAACAGTCACCTAGCTACTCCTGATTGGTGGAACAAGGTACTTGTGTAGCTGAAAGGAGAAGATGGTGGGTCTAATAGGGTCTAACCCATAGATAGAGTAATTAGTATTTGTAAAGACTCTGGAAACTTTTATAAACTGAGGAGAGATAGGGAAAGTTCTGAGATGGTTTGAAGAAAAGAGGAAGATGAAGCAGTTTATTTCCTACTCAAGATAGTAAAGCTAAAATTTTTCTTGTTATAGAGGGTCTTGGTGTTCAACAACAACAATGCAACAACAACAAACAAAAACAAAATTTAACCAACCAAACAAACCTAAAATCTCAACACAGAAGCCTATAGACAAGCTAAAGAGCACAGGAAAATAGCTGAGCACTGGAAAAGATTCTGGCAGCTCCAGTACAATTCTCCCCAGGGCTCTTTTCCTTTACTATAATAATTGGGTTTTGTTTGTTGTCCATTTGTTTGCTTTTGTTTAAGGGAAAAATTAATGTATCAGTAGACTTGAGAGTTGTGCACACATTTGTCATTTGTCTAACACAATGGCAGACACTGATGACACATTAACTGTCATCCTTGAAATACTAACCCCTTCAAACAAAACATTCCATGAAATGCAAGGAAGATTCTTCCCCGGGGGCTTTATTATATTATTGGACTCCTTCTTTCTCCCTCTCCCTTAACACTCTCAATTCTTTCTTTAGTTTATTCAAGTATAAAACGAATTCCTTTACTTGCACAGCTGATTAGACCTATTTCCTACCAGCTCCTCTAAGACCATATTCCAGCGATTAAAACACCTCCTTCACACTCTCCCCATCCACCTTTAGTTTCTTCCTTTCTATTGGCTCCTTCCCATCCCTACATACATGGCCAGCTCTACTCCAAGCTCTAGTACCCTTACTTTGATGCTTTTATTCCCTCCACTTATCATCTTTTCTTCCTCCCCTAATCTATTGCTAAATTCTTGCAAAAGTCAAGGATACATATTTCTACTTTCTTGACTATCCACTCTTTGATCATTCCTTTCTAGGCTTCCATCCCTGTGATAACACACTTTTCATTCATTAGATTTTAGAACTAAATGTTGAAGATAGATGTCATTTAGTTCTATTTCTCGGGTTACAAGTGCCAGAGGGGTCATTGGAACCCTAAGACAGTGTTTAATATGGTGCACCTAAATGTTTCTTTTAACAAACATCTACCATATGCTTCTGTTGTGATGGGACCTAAGCTAGAGTCTGAAGAAGATACAAAGATAAGTGAGCTATGACCATTCTTAGGAGCTTATTTAGAAGAGTTGACATGGACAAAAATAATGAAGATACTTTTGTAACATGTCTCATATATTCCTCCCTCACATCTCCAGCATTGCTACCACAACAGTACAGACCCTTATCACTTGTTTATTTTTATTTATTTTTGCTTTTGAAACCAACTTTTGTTATAACAATACCAATACAATTCTTTATATTCCTATAGAAAGAATCTTTTATACACAAATATTTCTATTAGACAAACATGAAAAACAGAGGTAAAATAAACAAGAATCCTTTTTGTTTGTTTTATTATCACTTTTTTAGGCAAACATGAAAAGCAAAGGCAATATACAAGATTCTTTTTTCATTTTATATCACTTAATTACCACTATATACTCTATATGTACTCTATAGCTTAGTATTTATACCATATACAGGTATATAACATTGCAATAGTTTGCTGATTGATCCGTTTACCATAAATCTCTTCTTACTTCAGTCCATCCTCAACTTAGCTGTCAAAGTGATCTTCCTACAGTATAGATCAGACCTACTCAATTGACTAGGTCTTCTTCACCTCTATGATCAAATATAAAATCCTTGGGCATTTAAAAGCCCTTTCTACTTCTTTCCCAATATGTCTAGTCTTTTTACATCTCATACTCCACAATATAATCTATATCCTACTATCAAGGACCTCCTTGCTGTTCTTCAAACAAGACACTCAAATCTCTGAACTTTGTTCATGTTCATAAATTTCCTCTCTTTTCTTATTTCTGCCTCCTGACTTCCTTGGCTTCCTTCAAGTCTCATCTAAAATCCTACATTTTACCTAAAACTTTTCCAAATCATTCTTAGTCCTAGGACCTTCACTCTGTTGATAATTTCCAATTTAATCTAAATGAATTTTGTTTGACCTCGTTTTCAGGTTTTATGCTCAATTAAATTGTGAGCTCCTCAAGAGTCAGGATTATTTTTTCCCTTCTTTATTCTCAGCATTTAGTACAGTGCTGAGCACATAGTAAGTATTTAGGATTGGAAGATCTTTGAGGAGACTTGCAAGGGATTTCAAAGGCCAACTAACTCAATGCTCTCATTTTACAGATGAGAAAATGGAGTTCTGGGAAGGTCAAATGATTTAACCAAGCTTACACAAGTGTACAGAATACTCAGAAGCCCAGCGCTAGAAGGATTCAACAGTTACTTGTAAGTAAGGAGTTAAAGGAAGTCTTCATAGAGGGTCCTCCCAGGATGAGAAGTATTTCAAATATCAGTGATCACTAAGAGAGAACAGTGAGAGTAAAGATAGAAAGGTGATGGGTGTTTTCAGGAAATGGTTTAACAATCCAGATTGGCTGGAAAAAAGAATACATAGTAGAATAAGGTAAATTAAAGATGCAAAAGTAGCTTGAGGCCAAGAGTAAGAGATAGATTTAGTAGAATTGTATTCAGAGGACCAAATTTGAATTTCCCAGTTTGGTCATTTACTATCTGGGACATGAAGATTCAATTCAATTAAACAATAAACAATTAAATGGTCCCTTGAAGAGGTTTTACCAAAAGAACATAGCCCTTAGTCTCCTATTTCTTAAATTTATGATAAAGAAGAGAAAACTTTATAGTTTCTTACATAATTAAAACAATAATCAATCTATTCTATTTTTTCAGAAGAAAAACAACTTTCTTGAACAAAAAATCCTAGCAAATTAATTCCCTGTTATGCTTTTCCTCTGATTTGTTTCTGTTCTTCAAAGGAGTATTAGATAATCACAACTTCTCAAAGCATTGTTAGTTAATAAATATTCATTAAATACCTATTATGGACTAGATTCTTTACTATTTTTTTCTTTACATAAATCACTCAACTAGCATTTATTAAGCCTCCTATGTGACAAACACTGTGGTAAATCTGGGGATAAACAGAAAGGTAAATAATAATCTTTGTTCTCAAGGAGTCTTCCCTATTAAGCTGAACTCTTTGAGTTTATTTTATCATTATGTATGATATATCCCACAGGTGATATATAATATAGGATGAATTGAATTAAACATATCACAAATGTATATGTAAGATATATGTATACAATGTATGTATGTGGGTGTAAAATTGGAGGTCATCTCAGAAGAAAGGTACTAAGATTAAGGATGCCAGGAAAAGGCTTCTTGTCAAAGTTAGCACTTGAAAGAAGGTAGTGTGCATTTTAGGAAGATCAAATTGACTTATGAGTGGAGGATAGAGTGAAGTAGAAAGAGACTTGAGACAGAAAAACTAATTAGAAGGCTATTGCAATAGTCTAGACATAGTGATGCAAGCCTTTACTAGAGTGATGGTCATGTCAGAGGAAAGAATTAAAACAAAAAAGGGAGATGATAGGAAGGTAGAAACAAAAGAGATTGACAATTGATTGGATGTGGAAAGTAAGAGAGAGAAAGGAATCTAAGAAGCAAACTAGGCTTTGAGTCTGGGTGACAAGTGATTGAAAGATGATGATACCCCTGACAGCAATAGAGAAGTCAGGAAGAGGAAGAGTTGGGAGGTGGAAGATAATGAGGGAAAGATAATAAGTTGGACATGAATTTAAGACATCTACAAGTCATCCAGTTTGAGATATCTAATGGGAAGTTAGAGATGGGAGTGTAAAGATCAGAAGAGAAGTTAAGGATAGAGGTTGGAGAAACATCAGCATAGGAACAATAATTGAATCCAGTGGAATTGATGAAATTAGCAAATAAAATATTATAGAAGGAGAAAAAAAGAAGTCCAAGAATAGAGTCTTTGGGGACACTCATGGTAGGTGCATATGGCCTGGATGATGGTCCAGGAAATGTCAGTTAATAATGATCAAATAGATAGAAGAAGAAAGAAAAGGGGATGATCAAAGGCTGCAAAGGAGTCAAGAAAAATGAGGCCTGAGAAATGGCCATTATATTAGGCAATTAAGAGATAACTGGTAACTTTGGAAAGAGCAGTTAGTTTCCTTTGAATGTTGCAGGAGGAAGCTGAATTGTAGAGAATTAAGAAGAGAGGGAGAGGAAGGGAAGTGGAAGCATCTATTGAAAATGGATAGAAGAAACAAAGGTGGTGAGAGAAATTCAATTTTTGAATTTGGAAGGGCATAATTTTCAATAGGATACAATAGGAAAGAGACTTAAGAGAAGAGAAAAAATGTAGAGTCAAATTGGTTCACCAAGTGGTCAAGATGAGGAAGAGAAAAGAAGGTACCCAGTGCAGGGGTGATGGTATGAGAAAAAAAAAGGTGGAAATGATGATTGATTATGATCAGAAAAAGAAATAGCAGAATTCATGAACCTGAAAGTGGAACACCTGTGGGTGATGACAAGATCAGGAGTATTACCAACTCTGCATAGTTGTGATAGGGTGGAGGTGTAGGTCATGGGGAATGACCTATAGATAACAGCTACTAGAATTTTGACTGGGTGATAATTATGGATCGAATGAACCTCAGGAGAGGAGTTATCACTGAATAATGGTGGCAGAGAGAGAGTCTTGAAGTGTATGGGGAGTAAGGAATAGTACAATTCCCCCACCTTGACCAGTGAAATGGGGATATGAATGAGAGTGCAACCAACCAGATTTCAGTAAGTGCAAGAAAATGCAAGAAATAAGAAAAGAAAAAAATTAAGATGACAGCATATTTGTTATTTATGGAGGAGGAATTCCAAGAATGTATAAAATGGGGGTGATGATCTTGGTCAGTCTACTATCTTAGATAGTCCAAGGAAAACACTGTGAAGCAAACACAGGCAAAGTTTCATAGGCAATGAGGTATATTTAAAGATTTTTGAGCAAGGAAATGATCATATCTATGTACTGGAGGGTTACCTTAGTAGGATAAAGGGAGGAAAGAGAGACTGATTTAGTGACAAAGAGATAGGACAGGAGACTAGTTCACATGAAAGGCCTCTATAATGATGACACTAGGAAGAATGTAAAGAATATTGAGAGAGATTGAAGAGATGACTGCAGGGAAAGAAAAAGACAGGAGTTAGAACTGTTGAATGTGGGGCTAAGGAAGATACTGGGATCTCAGATCATTCTACATCATGACCTTGAATGAAAGAGAGAAGGGTGATGCAACTGACAGAAACAGACAAGTAGGGAGGAGAAGGAGCTTTTAGGGGAAAGATAATGAGGTCTGTCACTTTTCAGAGAGTTAATGTGGTAGAACTTTCATTTCAAGAAGCTTATGCTTCTCATTGAAAAATATGTTTGATTGACTGCTGTTTTTAGTAATTTATGAAAGAAACTATAAAGTTTTCCTTTTCTTTGCCATAAAGTTAAGAAATAGGAGAGTAAGGTTGTGTTCTTTTGGTAAAACCTCTTCAAGTGAGCACTTAAATGTTTATTGTTTAATTGAATTAAATTTCCTCCTCTGGAAGTCACACTGACTTCCTATCAGTCATGTTCAGGTAGATGACAACATATCCTTGATTTCCTCATATTTTCTTGTGGATGAAAATTCTACATCTGGCACTTATCTAAAATGAATTAACTTACTGTGTAAAAACTTCATGCTTCCTAAAAAGCCTTTGAAACCAATGCTTTCCATTTCAATAATTAGTTTTTTGGATAAGAATAGGGACTGGAATAGGGAGTAGATTTGTGGACTTTGATATGGAGAACTTTAGGTAAGAAGACTCTACCAATGTAGGTCAGCAACTTCTCCATAACTTGTATTATCTAGGCAACTCTAGATGATTCAAGTGATTTTTTTCCAGGATCACATAGCTAGTAAAAGTTAGATGCATAATTTGAACCCCGATCTTCTTGGCCCTGAAGCCAATTCTTTAGGAGATACTGCAGATTTTTAGTTTGGGGTCCTATGAAAGTCTTATTTTGCTCCCTTCAAAGCTTTTTAATTGGTGACCCAAAGGAAGAAACATGAAGTGAAATGATGTTTTTGCTAGGATTAAAAATGTCCTAGAGAGGTTCTCATGAAAGTTCAGATGTGATTTTATGAGAGAGCCTTTCTCTTGGTCATTTTTTGGCCAAGTTGTAAGACATTACAGGGATCATCTTCTCAAAAAACGAATTCTATCTTCTATTGAATATGAACCCCTGAGGAAAGAAGCAGTTATTTACCACCATTTATTTCTCTGTTGTGGTTGAGTTCTTCTCCCAGTCTCCTCCAAAATAGGGAGGTTGTGGAAGAACTGTAGCAGTAACCAAGGCATGAGGAGTTCTGAAAAGAAAAGCAATGGAGGATGAAGCAAATTGGTTCTAAGGTAGATGAGGACAATAGCTCCAGAGAACCTTGTCTGAACTGTGTGTGTATATGTCCAAATGTGCATGTGTGAATTCATATGTGTATGCTTGTATGCGTATATAAAGGTAGAACTTCATCTTGCCTTCATCCTTCCTTCCATCCATCACTGCAATCTGTCCTGGATAAGGTGGATTGTAGATCCATCAAATTTCAGGTTACATAGGGAAACTTGTACCTGTCTTATAGCTTATCACACTATCATTTAATAAATTTCACTTAAGAGGTTATTCGTTTCTAGCAGATAATCCCCCCAGAACATTGGAGACTGGGGAACTTTTCTTACTGAATCTCTAGATCAGCTCTGGAAAGGGTGGGGACAATGTCACTAACTCAGTAATATTTTACTGTTGTTTAGTTGTTTTTTGGTCATGTCCAATATGTTATGACTCCTTTTAGGATTTTCTTGGCAAGAATACTGAAGTGGTTTGCCATTTCCTTCTTCATTCCATTTTACAGATAAAGAAACTGAGATAGATGAGGTTAAGTGACTTAACTACTATCATAGGTAGTAAGTTTCTGAGACTGGATTTGAACTCAGGAAGATGAACCATCTAACTGCCCCTTGCAAGTAATTAAGAGGGGAAATTATTATAATGATAACATTTCATATTTTTATAGTTCTATAACATATTACAATACAAATGCTTTCTTTTCTACAACCATAAGGGAGATGGTATAAATATTATAACCTCCAATTAACAGAACAAAAATCAGGCTTAAAGACTTTAAATGAGTTGTCCTGAGTGATGGTGTTAGTAAATGGGCAGGTTAAGTGTGAGAACTAGAATTCGTTGTTTGAAATAGTGTGGAATCACCCTCTTCTAAAACATGCAGACAATTCAGCTGTAATTTAGACTTTAGTTGTCTGGGAATGTGAGAGATTAAATGCTTAGCTGGTGGTTATATAGGATCCAGATGGCTCTGGAGGAGAAAGTGAAACTGGAGACTTTGCACAGTTCTCCCTTGTAGAGAGCTAGAACTCTGGAGAAGTATACTTGAAACTAGGTATTAACTCAGTGGAATTGATGAGATGATGGTTCTCCAGTTCACATATATGCTTAGTACTTAGTATGGTGATGTAATGGTTCTCCAGTTCACACATATTCAGTATACCATAATAATATAATTATAATAGGGTATTTAAACTGGGGAAAAAGTCAGATGTGGGGGGGGAGACTGGTTGAGACTGGCAGACTGTCAGACTGCTGGAGGAAACTGGGTCAGACTAAGACTGGGTCAGATTATGACAACATAGACTGTTTAAGAGACAATAAAGACTTCAGACCCTATACTTGTCCATTCTCATGATGTCTGTCCTGCTGAGACCAAGGCCCTTTTGGAGGACCTCCAGAAAGCTAGCCTGAACATTACACTACTTCACTTAAATTCTATTTACTTACATGTCATGGCATTACCCTCTTGATGTCGTATTTCTCTTCAAGAATGAAAAATAAACAAGAACCACAGCAGTTCCTATGGATCAGAGCTAGTCTTTAAACCTAGGTCTTTTTAACAACAAATGCTCAAAAACTAGCTATTCTACTATGGCATATTGTCATAATTAATATTGCATTTTTCTTTCTACAATCCTGTAATAATACCAGCAATTGGTAATGTTGGTATAAACATTATAGCTTCTATTTTACAAATAAGCACTGAATTTCATTTTATGTAAACTTTTGGTTTTTTGCCTCAGTTTGATTATCTGTAAATTGAGAATAATGACAGTACCTAACTCTTTCAGTTGTTGTGAGGATCAAATGAAATAATATTTGTAAACTGCTTTGTAAATTTTAAGTATTATATAAATGTAAGTTAGTGTTATTATTATATTTTCCTGGTATTATCGGGAGAAAAATGCTTTTTATCTATCAATCACTGCATCAATGTGAGCTAATGCTATTATTACCAATAACAATCATCTATATCAAAATGAAACTATGAGTTGGATGAAAGCCAAAGGAAAAGCTACAGATAAATCACTTCATAAAATAGATGTGGTAAAAACACATGTGGTAAAAACAACAAACAAAAAAAAACTTTCAGGAAGTGTTTTGCCTCTCAAAATTATTTTTCTCTGAATTGTTATAGGAGGGAAATCGAAGGGGCCTCCCCTTTTTTCAGAGAAATGCACTAACTCCACGCTGGAGAACTGATAAATGAGTCCCAAAGGCCAGTATGTACTGTAGTTTCACAGAGCTGCATTAATTTAGCCTGTGGTTATCTTGATCCTCAACTCCCTCTCCCCCTTCCTCCCCTGCACTTGTAATTGTGCTCTAAATAAGCACAGAGAAGAAGAAATAGAGTACTATTAACATCAGATAATGGCTATTATGAGAAGAATTTCATAGGCCATTATGCTACATACCTTGCTAACTTATTATCTCTTCAAATTGTCCATTCTCAGAAAGGTTCGCTTTCATTTTCTAGTTCCTCCCCTCACCCTTTCTTGGACTCTGGCTCTTGAAGCCTCAGAGCCCCTTGGAGGTATAAATAGATAAGTGCTTCTAGGAAATGTTCTGACTCTTCTGCCCCAGAAAGAAAGAAAACAGGGACAAATTTATTCCTTTTTATTTAATTACTCAACCATTCATTCAAAGAGACCCTCAATTTAGCTTTCACAGCTGAAAGTCACTCAGCAAAAAGGGAGGTGAAGATGGTAACCCCAATGAGCCTATTCATCAGGACTTGGCAGCTACAGTCATTCCCTGCCCCCATTTGGAAAGAAAAGACTATCCTGCGTCCTTTTGCTTTCTGATACCTTAAAGTTTATTCCAGGGATGTGCCTCAGCTTTGTTTGGCTCCTCCATCTGGAAAAAGGAGTCAAATTTGAAAAAAACGATGGTGTCAGTGTATCTTGGTTGGGATTGTAGGGCTCTTGCTGTTCTCAGAGTCACATTTGGTTCAACTGTGGATAATATGCTCTTCCAATTAGAAGGCAAGATTATAGCTTTCAGCAAATTCATGGTTCCACTGCTTCTAGAATTTAGAGGCCTTTTTAAACATCTTTACATTTCTCTTTTAGGAAAAAATACAGAGAATGAGAATATCTCATTATATAAAATAAATGCTTGATTTCCTTTGTGGGCCTGAGTTTTGTGACATATATGTTTTTAAAGATGGGCAGAGCAATCATTTGCTTCATCATAAGAGCCTGGAAGCCTAGCAACACAATCAGACCCTGTGTGGGGCTTCTCTACAGGGATGGGAAATGTGGGGATTTTTTTTTTATTAGAAATAGGGAAGAGGATGAGAGGAGAGACATCCTAGTAATAAAAACAGCAGCTGGGAAAGTTTAAAAATGATGAGCTATGGGACTCAGGCAGGAGTTTTCATTTGGTCCATTTTCCCCCTCAGGCTGATATTAATGGGATATTTTTAGTTAGTGAAAAGATATTTAATATCTACAATTTACATAGGCTAAGGAGATATTTCCTTTAGGAAACTCATTTCAAGAGGTGAACTACACTTTCAACTTAAAGACAATGAGACGGTGCAGAATTCAGGAAAATGCAGTATGGAATTCTATGTTTTTATTTTTTCATTTTTTTCCAAGCCGCTTTACACATAAATATTATTAGGATATCATTATTAAGGATTTTCATTATTCACTCAAGAGCCATGACCACTTTGTATATAGACCTCCAAGGGAATTACTGTGCAGGCTGGTAATTTCATTTAAAGGCAAATCTGGAGACGATCCCCTCCAAGGTGAGTTATGAGAAACACACAATTTAATATAGTATTAGATTGTGCAAATGCAAATTTTTTAAAAATTTGGTTCTTGAACATAAATAATTTAGTGCCCCAGACTGACTATATTAATGAGAGACTTTCAGTTTGACTTTGCTGTTGTTCAGTCCTTTCTGATACTTTTGTGATCTCATTGACTGTATATAGCACAGCAGCCCTTTGTATCCCTCACACTCTTCCAAAGTCTGGTGAAGTTCATGTTTATTGTTTCCATGACACCATCTGGCTTTCTCATCCTCAGCCTTCCCTTTTTCTTTTGCCTTCAGTCTTTCCTAACGTCTAGGTCTTTCCCAATGAGTTCCCTCCTCATCATTTAGCCAAAGTATTTAAGCTTCAGTATTTGACCTTCCAGCGAATAGCCTGAAGTAATTTAAGTATTGCTTACCTTGCTGCCTAAGGGAGTCTCAAAAGTCTTTTCCATGTCAAGAATTTGTTATCATTGATATTGTGGTACTTAAATTTCGTTATGGTTTAACTCCAACAGCCACACATTGCTACTGGAAAAACCATAGCTTTGACTATATGGATCTTTGCTGACAAAGCGATGTCTCTGATTTTTAGTATCTGTTGCCCAGATTTTCTACAGTTTTCCTTCAATATAGCATCCTTCAAATCCAACAGAATTGTATTGTGTTTCTAGGCTATTATAGTCACATGTCTGTAATAGGGTTGTTTACACATGCAAATGGTGGATGATACAGCATTTTATAGTAGAAAGACACTGTCCTTGGAACTAGAAGACCTGGTTTCAAATCTTGCTTCTGATGCTTACTTGGACAAGTAATTTTATCTCCATGGGATTAGTAAATTAATTAAACCTGCATTAATTAATTTAATTAATGTGAATTAATTAAATCTATGAGTTAATGGAGGTAGACTAGATGGACTCTGGGGTCCTTCTACCTCCAGAATTGCTTCATAACTTTATTTTTTTGTAATTTTGTAAATTATTATATTAGAAACTAGGTATTCACATGTGACTCCTCCACTGAAGTTTCACTGTAATGTCTCATCACACATGGTGATGGCCATGGGTTTACAAACCTTGTAATAGTAAGTCACAAGCTCTAGAAGGTCTCACCCAATCTAGAAAGATTTTAGGTATAAGCTAGCAATGGATTAGATATCACTAAAGTTAAAAAGAACACACACACACACACACATATTTAGGGATGTATAAGACAGACAGAAAACATTTGCAAAGTAACCTTGCAGGGGACAGCATAAGCAGCTGGAGAAATCAGGAAACGATTCTTGTGGAAAGTGGCACTTGAGCTGCGTCTTGAATTGTGTCAGAAATTCCAAGAAGCTGTGCTGAGAAGGGCCAGTATTCTGGGAAGAAGGGTGGGATGGAGCACAAGCAATCAGTGTAAAGGCATGGAGACAGGAGAGAGAATGTCCTGTCCTTTCTTCCTATCTCCCTCCCTCTCTTTCTTCCTTTTTGTCTTTCTTGCATAATTTGACTAAAGACTCCGTGGAGGGGAGGTTAGAAAAGAAGATGGGGGCTAGGTTGTGAAAGGTTTCAGATATCAAACAGAGGAGTTTTTAATTGATCCTAGCGATAACAGGGAGCCATGGCAGTTGTTGAAGCACTGAAGCATATGTGTAATTATTATTCATCCAGTGAGTGGAAGTTTTTAGAAAACAACACAAGAGAAGTCATATGAACATATTTTCACCCTAGATGACAGAGAAGAGTTAGGAGATGGGACAGTGATGACCTTGTTGAGCAGAATAGTATTTTATTGGTGATCTTGGTTATTGAAAACTAGAGTTGAGTGTATAAGTGTGCTGAGTTCTTATGCTAATAACTGCTCTATAATTAACTCTCTAATAA